>NW_028149461.1:0-116393 GCF_964270895.1 Podarcis filfolensis
GAAATTGTGACCCCAGGGCTTAGAAATTTTTTTGTCACAGGTTTTGTCTTTGATGGTTGATTTCATTTTCTATGATAAATAGACTTCTGTTTCCCCCGCCAAACCCTTCAGGGGAGAATTTGCAACAGTTTGGCACCATTTTTGAGAGAATTGGAGAATTTCAGATTTTTGCTGAAATTGTGACCCCGGGGCTTAGAAATTTTTTTTTCACAGGTTTTGTCTTTGATGGTTGATTTCATTTCCTATGATAAATAGACTTCTGTTTCCCCCGCCAAACCCTTCAGGGAGAATTTGCAACAGTTTGGCACCATTTTTGAGAGAATTGGAGAATTTCAGATTTTTCCTGAAATTGTGACCCCGGGGCTTAGGAAATTTTTTTTTCACAGCTTTTGTCTTTGATGGTTGATTTCATTTCCTATGATAAATAGACTACTGTTTCCCCCGCCAAACCCTTCAGGGAGAATTTGCAACAGTTTGGCACCATTTTTGAGAGAATTGGAGAATTTCAGATTTTTCCTGAAATTGTGACCCCGGGGCTTAGAAAAATTTTTTTTAACACGTTTTGTCTTCGAGGGCTGATTTCATTTCCTATGATAAAAAGCCTTCTGTTTCCACCGCCAAACCTTTCTGGGGAGAATTTGCAACAGTTTGGCACCATTTTTGAGAGAATTGGAGAATTTCAGATTTTTGCTGAAATTGTGACCCTGGGGCTTAGAAAATTTTTTTTTCACAGGTTTTGTCTTCGAGGGCTGATTTCATTTTTTATGATAAAAAGCCTTCTGTTTCCACCGCCAAACCTTTCAGGGGAGAATTTGCAACAGTTTGGCACCATTTTTGAGAGAATTGGAGAATTTCAGATTTTTGCTGAAATTGTGACCCCGGGGCTTAGAATTTTTTTTTTCACAGGTTTTGTCTTTGATGGTTGATTTCATTTCCTATGATAAATAGACTTCTGTTTCCACCGCCAAACCTTTCAGGGGAGAATTTGCAACAGTTTGGCACCATTTTTGAGAGAATTGGAGAATTTCAGATTTTTCCTGAAATTGTGACCCCGGGGCTTAGAAAATTTTTTTTTCACAGGTTTTGTCTTCGAGGGCTGATTTCATGTTTTATGATAAAAAGCCTTCTGTTTCCACCGTCAAACCTTTCAGGGGAGAATTTGCAACAGTTTGGCACCATTTTTGAGAGAATTGGAGAATTTCAGATTTTTGCTGAAATTGTGACCCCGGGCTTAGAAATTTTTTTTTCACAGGTTTTGTCTTTGATGGTTGATTTCATTTCCTATGATAAATAGACTTCTGTTTCCCCCGCCAAATCCTTCAGGGGAGAATTTGCAACAGTTTGGCACCATTTTTGAGAGAATTGGAGAATTTCAGATTTTTCCTGAAATTGTGACCCCGGGGCTTAGGAAATTTTTTTTTCACAGCTTTTGTCTTTGATGGTTGATTTCATTTCCTATGATAAATAGACTTCTGTTTCCCCCGCCAAACCCTTCAGGGGAGAATTTGCAACAGTTTGGCACCATTTTTGAGAGAATTGGAGAATTTCAGATTTTTCCTGAAATTGTGACCCCGGGGCTTAGAAATTTTTTTTTAACACGTTTTGTCTTCGAGGGCTGATTTCATTTCCTATGATAAAAAGCCTTCTGTTTCCACCGCCAAACCTTTCAGGGGAGAATTTGCAACAGTTTGGCACCATTTTTGAGAGAATTGGAGAATTTCAGATTTTTGCTGAAATTGTGACCCTGGGGCTTAGAAAATTTTTTTTTCACAGGTTTTGTCTTCGAGGGCTGATTTCATTTTTTATGATAAAAAGCCTTCTGTTTCCACCGCCAAACCTTTCAGGGGAGAATTTGCAACAGTTTGGCACCATTTTTGAGAGAATTGGAGAATTTTCAGATTTTTGCTGAAATTGTGACCCCGGGGCTTAGAATTTTTTTTTCACAGGTTTTGTCTTTGATGGTTGATTTCATTTCCTATGATAAATAGATTTCTGTTTCCCCCGCCAAACCTTTCAGGGGAGAATTTGCAACAGTTTGGCACCATTTTTGAGAGAATTGGAGAATTTCAGATTTTTCCTGAAATTGTGACCTCGGGGCTTAGAAATTTTTTTTTTCACAGGTTTTGTCTTCGAGGGCTGATTTCATTTCTTAGGATAAAAAGCCTTCTGTTTCCACCGCCAAACCTTTCAGGGGAGAATTTGCAACAGTTTGTCACCATTTTTGAGAGAATTGGAGAATTTCAGATTTTTGCTGAAATTGTGACCCCGGGGCTTAGAAAAAATTTTTTACACAGGTTTTGTCTTCGAGGGCTGATTTCTTGGCGTATGACAAAAAGGCTTCTGTTTTCAACGCCAAACCTTTCAGGGGAGAATTTGCAACAGTTTGGCACCATTTTTGAGAGAATTGGAGAATTTCAGATTTTTGCTGAAATTGTGACCCCGGGGCTTAGAAATTTTTTTTTTCACAGCTTTTGTATTCGAGGGCTGATTTCATTTCCTATGATAAGTAGGCTTCTGTTTCCACCGCCAAACCTTTCAGGGGAGAATTTGCAACAGTTTGGCACCATTTTTGAGAGAATTGGAGAATTTCAGATTTTTGCTGAAATTGTGACCCCGGGGCTTAGAAAAATTTTTTTACACAGGTTTTGTCTTCGAGGGCTGATTTCTTGGCGTATGACAAAAAAGGCTTCTGTTTTCAACGCCAAAGCTTTCAGGGGAGAATTTGCAACAGTTTGGTACCATTTTTGAGAGAATTGGAGAATTTCAGATTTTTGCTGAAATTGTGACCCCGGGGCTAAGAAATTTTTTTTTTCACAGGTTTTGTCTTCGAGGGCTGATTTCATTTCTTATGATAAAAAGGCTTCTGTTTCCACCGCCAAACCTTTCAGGGGAGAATTTGCAACAGTTTGGCACCATTTTTGAGAGAATTGGAGAATTTCAGATTTTTGCTGAAATTGTGACCCCGGGGCTTAGAAAAAATTTTTTACACAGATTTTGTCTTCGAGGGCTGATTTCTTGGCGTATGACAAAAAGGCTTCTGTTTTCAACGCCAAAGCTTTCAGGGGAGAATTTGCAACAGTTTGGCACCATTTTTGAGAGAATTGGAGAATTTCAGATTTTTGCTGAAATTGTGACCCCGGGGCTAAGAAATTTTTTTTTTCACAGGTTTTGTCTTCGAGGGCTGATTTCATTTTTTATGATAAAAAGGCTTCTGTTTCCACCGCCAAACCTTTCAGGGGAGAATTTGCAACAGTTTGGCACCATTTTTGAGAGAATTGGACAATTTCAGATTTTTGCTGAAATTGTGACCCCGGGGCTTAGAAAATTTTTTTACACAGGTTTTGTCTTCGAGGGCTGATTTCTTGGCGTATGACAAAAAGGCTTCTGTTTTCACCGACAAAGCTTTCAGGGGAGAATTTGCAACATTTTGGCACCATTTTTGAGAGAATTGGAGAATTCAGATTTTTGCTGAAATTGTGACCCCGGGGCTTAGAAAATTTTTTTTTCACAGCTTTTGTCTTCGAGGGCTTATTTTCATTTCTTAGGATAAAAAGCCTTCTGTTTCCACCGCCAAACCTTTCAGGGGAGAATTTGCAACAGTTTGTCACCATTTTTGAGAGAATTGGAGAATTTCAGATTTTTGCTGAAATTGTGACCCCGGGGCTTAGAAAATTTTTTTTTCACAGGTTTTGTCTTCGAGGGCTGATTTCATTTCTTATGATAAAAAGCCTTCTGTTTCCACCGCCAAACCTTTCAGGGGAGAATTTGCAACAGTTTGGCAACATTTTTGAGAGAATTGGATAATTTCAAATTTTTGTTGAAATTGTGACCCCGGGGCTTAGAAAAATTTTTTACACAGGTTTTGTCTTCGAGGGCTGATTTCTTGGCGTATGACAAAAAGGCTTCTGTTTTCAACGCCAAAGCTTTCAGGGGAGAATTTGCAACAGTTTGGCACCATTTTTGAGAGAATTGGAGAATTTCAGATTTTTGCTGAAATTGTGACCCCGGGGCTAAGAAATTTTTTTTTTCACAGGTTTTGTCTTCGAGGGCTGATTTCATTTCTTATGATAAAAAGGCTTCTGTTTCCACCGCCAAACCTTTCAGGGGAGAATTTGCAACAGTTTGGCACCATTTTTGAGAGAATTGGAGAATTTCAGATTTTTGCTGAAATTGTGACCCCGGGGCTTAGAAATTTTTTTTTCACAGGATTTGTCTTCAAGGGCTGATTTCATTTCCTATGATAAAAAGGCTTCTGTTTCCACCGCCAAACCTTTCAGGGGAGAATTTGCAACAGTTTGGCACCATTTTCGAGAGAATTGGGGAATTTCAGATTTTTGCTGAAATTGTGACCCCGGGGCTTAGAAAAATTTTTTTACACAGGTTTTGTCTTCGAGGGCTGATTTCTTGGCGTATGACAAAAAGGCTTCTGTTTTCACCGACAAAGCTTTCAGGGGAGAATTTGCAACAGTTTGGCACCATTTTTGAGAGAATTGGAGAATTTCAGATTTTTGCTGAAATTGTGACCCCGGGGCTTAGAAAATTTTTTTTTCACAGCTTTTGTCTTCGAGGGCTGATTTCATTTCTTAGGATAAAAAGCCTTCTGTTTCCACCGCCAAACCTTTCAGGGGAGAATTTGCAACAGTTTGGCACCATTTTTGAGAGAATTGGAGAATTTCAGATTTTGCTGAAATTGTGACCCCGGGGCTTAGAAAATTTTTTTTTCACAGGTTATGTTGTCGAGGGCTGATTTCATTTCCTCTGATAAAAAGCCTTCTGTTTCCACCGTCAAAGCTTTCAGGGGAGAATTTGCAACAGTTTGGCACCATTTTTGAGAGAATTGGAGAATTTCAGATTTTTGCTGAAATTGTGACCCCGGGGCTTAGAAAAAATTTTTTTCACAGGTTTTGTCTTCGAGGGCTGATTTCATTTCTTATGGTAAAAATCCTTCTGTTTGCACCGCCAAACCTTTCAGGGGAGAATTTGCAACACTTTGGCACCATTTTTGAGAGAATTGGAGAATTTCAGATTTTTGCTGAAATTGTGACCCCGGGGCTTAGAAATTTTTTTTTTACACAGGTTTTGTCCTCGAGGGCTGATTTCTTGGCGTATGACAAAAAGGCTTCTGTTTTCACCGCCAAACCTTTCAGGGGAGAATTTGCAACAGTTTGGCACCATTTTTGAGAAAATTGGAGAATTTCAGATTTTTGCTGAAATTGTGACCCCGGGGCTTAGAAATTTTTTTTCCACAGGATTTGTCTTCAAGGGCTGATTTCATTTCCTATGATAAAAAGGCTTCTGTTTCCACCGCCAAACCTTTCAGGGGAGAATTTGCAACAGTTTGGCACCATTTTTGAGAGAATTGGAGAATTTCAGATTTTTGCTGAAATTGTGACCCCGGGGCTTAGAAAAATTTTTTTACACAGGTTTTGTCTTCGAGGGCTGATTTCTTGGCGTATGACAAAAAGGCTTCTGTTTTCACCGACAAAGCTTTCAGGGGAGAATTTGCAACAGTTTGGCACCATTTTTGAGAGAATTGGAGAATTTCAGATTTTTGCTGAAATTGTGACCCCGGGGCTTAGAAATTTTTTTTTACACAGGTTTTGTCCTCGAGGGCTGATTTCTTGGCGTATGACAAAAAGGCTTCTGTTTTCACCGCCAAAGCTTTCAGGGGAGAATTTGCAACAGTTTGGCACCATTTTTGAGAGAATTGGAGAATTTCAGATTTTTGCTGAAATTGTGACCCCGGGGCTTAGAAATTTTTTCTCCACAGGATTTGTCTTCAAGGGCTGATTTCATTTCCTATGATAAAAAGGCTTCTGTTTCCACCGCCAAACCTTTCAGCGGAGAATTTGCAACAGTTTGGCACCATTTTGAGAGAATTGGAGAATTTCAGATTTTTGCTGAAATTGTGACCCCGGGGCTTAGAAAATTTTTTTTACACAGGTTTTGTCTTCGAGGGCTGATTTCTTGGCGTATGACAAAAAGGCTTCTGTTTTCACCGACAAAGCTTTCAGGGGAGAATTTGCAACAGTTTGGCACCATTTTTGAGAGAATTGGAGAATTTCAGATTTTTGCTGAAATTGTGACCCCGGGGCTTAGAAAATTTTTTTTTCACAGGTTATGTTGTCGAGGGCTGATTTCATTTCCTCTGATAAAAAGCCTTCTGTTTCCACCACCAAACCTTTCAGGGGAGAATTTGCAACAGTTTGGCACCATTTTTGAGAGAATTGGAGAATTTCAGATTTTTGCTGAAATTGTGACCCCGGGGCTTAGAAAAATTTTTTTTCACAGGTTTTCTCTTCGAGGGCTGATTTCATTTCTTATGGTAAAAAGCCTTCTGTTTGCACCGCCAAACCTTTCAGGGGAGAATTTGCAACAGTTTGGCACCATTTTTGAGAGAATTGGAGAATTTCAGATTTTTGCTGAAATTGTGACCCCGGGGCTTAGAAAATTTTTTTTACACAGGTTTTGTCCTCGAGGGCTGATTTCATTTCCTATGATAAAAAGGCTTCTGTTTCCACCGCCAAACCTTTAAGGGGAGAATTTGCAACAGTTTGGCACCATTTTTGAGAGAATTGGAGAATTTCAGATTTTTGCTGAAATTGTGACCCCGGGGCTTAGAAAAAAAATTTTTCACAGCTTTTGTCTTCGAGGGCTGATTTCATTTCTTATGATAAAAAGCCTTCTGTTTCCACCGCCAAACCTTTCAGGGGAGAATTTGCAACAGTTTGGCACCATTTTTGAGAGAATTGGAGAATTTCAGATTTTTGCTGAAATTGTGACCCCGGGGCTTAGAAAATTTTTTTTCACAGGTTATGTTGTCGAGGGCTGATTTCATTTCCTCTGATAAAAAGGCTTCTGTTTCCACCGCCAAACCTTTCAGGGGAGAATTTGCAACAGTTTGGCAACATTTTTGAGAGAATTGGAGAATTTCAGATTTTTGTTGAAATTGTGACCGCGGGGCTTAGGAAATTTTTTTTTCACAGCTTTTGTCTTTGATGGTTGATTTCATTTCCTATAAAAAATAGACTTCTGTTTCCACCGCCAAATCTTTCAGGGGAGAATTTGCAACAGTTTGGCACCATTTTTGAGAGAATTGGAGAATTTCAGATTTTTGCTGAAATTGTGACCCCGGGGCTTAGAAAAAAATTTTTACACAGGTTTTGTCTTCGAGGGCTGATTTCTTGGCGTATGACAAAAAGACTTCTGTTTTCAACGCCAAAGCTTTCAGGGGAGAATTTGCAACAGTTTGGCACCATTTTTGAGAGAATTGGAGAATTTCAGATTTTTGCTGAAATTGTGACCCCGGGGCTTAGAAAAAATTGTTTTCACAGCTTTTGTCTTCGAGGGCTGGTTTCATTTCTTATGATAAAAAGCCTTCTGTTTACACCGCCAAACCTTTCAGGGGAGAATTTGCAACAGTTTGGCACCATTTTTGAGAGAATTTCAGATTTTTGCTGAAATTGTGACCCCGGGGTTTAGGAATTTTTTTTTTCCACAGCTTTTGTCTTTGATGGTTGATTTCATTTCCTATGATAAATAGACTTCTGTTTCCACCGCCAAACCTTTCAGGGGAGAATTTGCAACAGTTTGGCACCATTTTTGAGAGAATTGGAGAAATTCAGATTTTTGCTGAAATTGAGACCCCGGGGCTTAGAAAATTTTTTTTCACAGGTTATGTTGTCGAGGGCTGATTTCATTTCCTCTGATAAAAAGCCTTCTGTTTCCACCGCCAAACCTTTCAGGGGAGAATTTGCAACAGTTTGGCACCATTTTTGAGAGAATTGGAGAATTTCAGATTTTTGCTGAAATTGTGACCCGGGGGCTTAGAAAAATTTTTTTTCACAGGTTTTGTCTACGAGGGCTGATTCCATTTCTTATGATAAAAAGCCTTCTGTTTCCACCGCCAAACCTTTCAGGGGAGAATTTGCAACAGTTTGGCACCATTTTTGAGAGAATTGGAGAATTTCAGATTTTTCCTGAAATTGTGACCCCGGGGCTTAGAAAAAATTGTTTTCACAGGTTTTGTCTTTGATGGTTGATTTCATTTCCTATGATAAATAGACTTCTGTTTCCACAGCCAAACCTTTCAGGGGAGAATTTGTAACAGTTTGGCACCATTTTTGAGAGAATTGGAGAATTTCAGATTTTTGCTGAAATTGTGACCCCGGGGCTTAGAAAAAATTTTTTTCACAGGTTTTGTCTTCGAGGGCTGATTTCATTTCTTATGGTAAAAATCCTTCTGTTTGCACCGCCAAACCTTTCAGGGGAGAATTTGCAACACTTTGGCACCATTTTTGAGAGAATTGGAGAATTTCAGATTTTTGCTGAAATTGTGACCCCGGGGCTTAGAAATTTTTTTTTACACAGGTTTTGTCCTCGAGGGCTGATTTCTTGGCGTATGACAAAAAGGCTTCTGTTTTCACCGCCAAAGCTTTCAGGGGAGAATTTGCAACGGTTTGGCACCATTTTTGAGAGAATTGGAGAAATTCAGATTTTTGCTGAAATTGTGACCCCGGGGCTAAGAAATTTTTTTTTCACAGGTTTTCTCTTCGAGGGCTGATTTCATTTCCTATGATAAAAAGGCTTCTGTTTCCACCGCCAAACCTTTCAGGGGAGAATTTGCAACAGTTTGGCACCATTTTTGAGAGAATTGGAGAATTTCAGATTTTTGCTGAAATTGTGACCCCGGGGCTTAGAAAAATTTTTTTTCACAGGTTTTGTATTCGAGGGCTGATTTCATTTCCTATGATAAAAAGGCTTCTGTTTCCACCGCCAAACCTTTCAGGGGAGAATTTGCAACAGTTTGACACCATTTTTGAGAGAATTGGAGAATTTCAGATTTTTGCTGAAATTGTTACCCCGGGGCTAAGAAATTTTTTTTTCACAGCTTTTGTCTTTGATGGTCGATTTCATTTCCTATGATAAATAGACTTCTGTTTCCACCGCCAAACCTTTCAGGGGAGAATTCGCAACAGTTTGGCACCATTTTTGAGAGAATTGGAGAATTTCAGATTTTTTTTGAAATTGTGACCCCGGGGCTTAGAAAAATTTTTTTTCACAGGTTTTGTATTCGAGGGCTGATTTCATTTCCTATGATAAAAAGGCTTCTGTTTCCACCGCCAAACCTTTCAGGGGAGAATTTGCAACAGTTTGACACCATTTTTGAGAGAATTGGAGAATTTCAGATTTTTGCTGAAATTGTTACCCCGGGGCTTAGAAAATTTTTTTTTCACAGGTTTTGTATTCGAGGGCTGATTTCATTTCCTATGATAAATAGACTTCTGTTTCCACCGCCAAACCTTTCAGGGGAGAATTTGCAACAGTTTGGCACCATTTTTGAGAGAATTGGAGAATTTCAGATTTTTGCTGAAATTGTGAAAAAATTAGAAAAAAATTTTTTTCACAGGTTTTGTCTACGAGGGCTGATTTCATTTCTTATGATAAAAAGCCTTCTGTTTCCACCGCCAAACCTTTCAGGGGAGAATTTGCAACAGTTTGGCACCATTTTTGAGAGAATTGGAGAATTTCAGATTTTTCCTGAAATTGTGACCCCGGGGCTTAGAAAAAATTGTTTTCACAGGTTTTGTCTTCGAGGGCTGATTTCATTTCTTATGATAAAAAGCCTTCTGTTTCCACCGCCAAACCTTTCAGGGGAGAATTTGCAACAGTTTGACACCATTTTTGAGAGAATTGGAGAATTTCAGATTTTTGCTGAAATTGTTACCCCTGGCTTAGAAAATTTTTTTTCCACAGGTTTTGTATTCGAGGGCTGATTTCATTTCCTATGATAAATAGACTTCTGTTTCCACCGCCAAACCTTCAGGGGAGAATTTGCAACAGTTTGGCACCATTTTTGAGAGAATTGGAGAATTTCAGATTTTTGCTGAAATTGTGACCCCGGGGTTTAGAAATTTTTTTTTCACAGGTTTTGTCTTCAAGGGCTGATTTCATTTCCTATGATAAGTAGGCTTCTGTTTCCACCGCCAAACCTTTCAGGGGAGAATTTGCAACAGTTTGGCACCATTTTTGAGAGAATTGGAGAATTTCAGATTTTTGCTGAAATTGTGACCCCGAGGCTTAGAAAAAATTTTTTTCACAGGTTTTGTCTTTGATGGTTGATTTCATTTCCTATGATAAATAGACTTCTGTTTCCACAGCCATACCTTTCAGGGGAGAATTTGCAACAGTTTGGCACCATTTTTGAGAGAATTGGAGAATTTCAGATTTTTGCTGAAATTGTGACCCCGGGGCTTAGAAATTTTTTTTTTCACAGGTTTTGTCTTCGAGGGCTGATTTCTTGGCGTATGACAAAAAGGCTTCTGTTTCCACCGCCAAACCTTTCAGGGGAGAATTTGCAACAGTTTGGCACCATTTTTGAGAGAATTGGAGAATTTCAGATTTTTGCTGAAATTGTGACCCCGGGGCTTAGAAATTTTTTTTTCACAGCTTTTGTCTTTGATGGTTGATTTCATTTCCTATGATAAATAGACTTCTGTTTCCACCGCCAAACCATTCTGGGGAGAATTTGCAACAGTTTGGCACCATTTTTGAGAGAATTGGAGAATTTCCGATTTTTGCTGAAATTGTGACCCCGGGGCTTAGAATTTTTTTTTCCACAGGTTTTGTCTTCAAGGGCTGATTTCATTTCCTATGATAAAAAGGCTTCTGTTTGCACCGCCAAACCTTTCAGGGGAGAATTTGCAACAGTTTGGCACCATTTTTGAGAGAATTGGAGAATTTCAGATTTTTGCTGAAATCGTGACCCCGGGGCTTAGAAATTTTTTTTTCACAGGTTAAGTCTTCGAGGGCTGATTTCTTGGCGTATGAGAAAAAGGCTTCTGTTTCCACCGCCAAACCTTTCAGGGGAGAATTTGCAACAGTTTGGCACCATTTTTGAGTAAATTGCAGAACGTCAGATTTTGGCTGAAATTGTGACAGCGCGGCTTAGTGATTTTTTCAAAAAAAGGTTTTTCCGCAAGTTCACTCGTCGAGGGCTAATTATTTTTCTGTTGATAAAAAGCCTTCTGTTTCCACCGAAAATCCTCTCAGGGGAGCATTTGGAACACTTTGGCACCAGTTTTGAGTAAGTTGCAGAACGTCAGATTTTTTCTGAAATTGTGACCGCGCGGCTTAGGGATTTTTTTAAAAAAAAAATTTCCGCAAGTTCATTCGCTGAGGGCTAATTATTTTTCCGATGATAAAAAGCTTTCTGTTTCCACCGAAAAACCTCTCAGGTGAGCTTTTGCAAGAATTTGGCACCATTTTTGAGAGAATTGCAGAACATCAGATTTTTGCTGAAATTGTGACCGCGCGGCTTAGGGATTTTTTCAAAAAAAAGTTTTTCCGCAAGTTCTGTCGTCGAGGGCTAATTCGTTTTCCGATGATAAAAAGCCTTATGTTTCCACGGAAAAACCTCTCGGAGCATTTGGAGCACTTTGGCACTATTTTTGAGAGAATTGCATAATGTTAGATTTTTGCTGAAATTGTGACCGCGCGGCTTAGGGATTTTTTCAAAAAAAGGTTTTTCCGCAAGTTCACTCGTCGAGGGCTAATTATTTTTCCGATGATAAAAAGCCTTCTGTTTCCACCGAAAACCCTCTCAGGGGAGCATTTGGAACACTTTGGCACCATTTTTGAGTAAATTGCAGAACGTCAGATTTTTTCTGAAATTGTGACCGCGTGGCTTAGGGATTTTTTCCAAAAAAAAAGTTTTTCCGCAAGTTCAGTCGTCGAGGGCTAATTCGTTTTCCGATGATAAAAAGCCTTATGTTTCCACCGAAAAACCTCTCGGAGCATTTGGAGCACTTTGGCACTATTTTTGAGAGAATTGCAGAATGTTAGATTTTTGCTGAAATTGTGACCGCGCGGCTTAGGGATTTTTTCAAAAAAGGTTTTTCCGCAAGTTCACTCGTCGAGGGCTAATTATTTTTCCGATGATAAAAAGCCTTCTGTTTCCACCGAAAACCCTCTCAGGGGAGCATTTGGAACACTTTGGCACCATTTTTGAGTAAATTGCAGAACGTCAGATTTTTTCTGAAATTGTGACCGCGCGGCTTAGGGATTTTTTCCAAAAAAAGGTTTTTCCGCATGTTCAGTCGTCGAGGGCTAATTCGTTTTCCGAGGATAAAAAGCCTTCTGATAAATAGGCTTCTGTTTCGACCGCCAAACCTTTCAGGGAGAATTTGCAACAGTTTGGCACCATTTTTGAGAGAATTGGAGAATTTCAGATTTTTGCTGAAATTGTGACCCCGGGGCTTAGAAATTTTTTTCCCCACAGCTTTTGTCTTCGAGGGCTGATTTCATTTCCTATGATAAAAAGGCTTCTGTTTCCACCTCCAAACCTTTCAGGGGAGAATTTGCAACAGTTTGGCACCATTTTTGAGAGAATTGGAGAATTTCAGATTTTTGCTGAAATTGTGACCCCGGGGCTTAGAAATTTTTTTTCCCAGAGCTTTTGTCTTTGATGGCTGATTTCATTTCCTATGATAAATAGACTTCTGTTTCCACCGCCAAACCTTTCAGGGGAGAATTTGCAACAGTTTGGCACCATTTTTGAGAGAATTGGAGAATTTCAGATTTTTGCTGAAATTGTGTCCCCGGGGCTTAGAAATTTTTTTTTCACAGCTTTTGTCTTTGAGGGCTGATTTAATTTCTTATGATAAAAAGCCTTCCGTTTCCACCGCCAAACCTTTCAGGGGAGAATTTGCAACAGTTTGGCACCATTTTTGAGAGAATTGGAGAATTTCAGATTTTTGCTGAAATTGTGACCCCGGGGCTTAGAAATTTTTTTCCCCACATGTTTTGTCTTTGAGGGTTGATTTCATTTCCTATGATAAAAAGGCTTCTGTTTCCACCGCCAAACCTATCAGGGGAGAATTTGCAACAGTTTGGCACCATTTTTGAGAGAATTGCAGAATTTCAGATTTTTGCTGAAATTGTGACCCCGGGGCTTAGAAATTTTTTTTTTCACAGCTTTTGTCTTTGAGGGTTGATTTCATTTCCTATGATAAATAGACTTCTGTTTCCACCGCCAAACCTTTCAGGGGAGAATTTGCAACAGTTTGGCACCATTTTTGAGAGAATTGGAGAATTTCAGATTTTTGCTGAAATTGTGACCCCGGGGCTTAGAATTTTTTTTTTCCACAGGTTTTGTCTTCGAGGGCTGATTTCATTTCCTATGATAAAAAGGCTTCTGTTTCCACCGCCAAACCTATCAGGGGAGAATTTGCAACAGTTTGGCACCATTTTTGAGAGAATTGGAGAATTTTTAGATTTTTGCTGAAATCGTGACCCCGGGGCTTAGAAATTTTTTTTTCACAGGTTAAGTCTTCGAGGGCTGATTTCTTGGCGTATGAGAAAAGGGCTTCTGTTTCCACCGCCAAACCTTTCAGGGGAGAATTTGCAACAGTTTGGCACCATTTTTGAGTAAATTGCAGAACGTCAGATTTTTTCTGAAATTGTGACCGCGCGGCTTAGGGATTTTTTCAAAAAAAAAAAATTCCGCAAGTTCAGTCGTCGAGGGCTTATTCGTTTTCCGATGATAAAAAGCCTTCTGTTTCCACCGAAAAACCTCTCAGGGCATCATATGCAACAGTTTGGCAATATTTTAGAGAGAATTGCAGAACGTCAGATTTTTGCTGAAATTGTGACCGCGCGGCTTAGGGATTTTTTCAAAAAAAGGTTCTTCCGCAAGTTCAGTCGTCGAGGGCTAATTATTTTTCCGATGATAAAAAGCTTTCTGTTTCCACCGAAAAACCTCTCAGGTGAGCTTTTGACCATTTTTGAGAGAATTGGAGAATTTCAGATTTTTGCTGAAATTGTGATCTCGGGGGTTAGAAATTTTTTTCCCAACAGGTTTTGTCTTCGAGGGCTGATTTCTTGGAGTATGACAAAAAGGCTTCTGTTTCCACCGCCAAAACTTTCAGGGGAGAATTTGCAACAGTTTGGCACCATTTTTGAGAGAATTGGAGAATTTCAGATTTTTGCTGAAATTGTGACCCCGGGGCTTAGAAAAAATTTTTTCCACAGGTTTTGTCTTTGAGGGCTGATTTCATTTCCTATGATAAAAAGGCTTCTATTTCCACCGCCAAACCTTTCAGGGGAGAATTTGCAACAGTTTGGCACCATTTTTGAGAGAATTGGATAATTTCAGATTTTTGCTGAAATTGTGACCCCGGGGCTTAGAAATTTTTTTCCCCACAGCTTTTGTCTTTGAGGGTCGATTTCATTTCCTATGATAAATAGACTTCTGTTTCCACCGCCAAACCTTTCAGGGGAGAATTTGCAACAGTTTGGCACCATTTTTGAGAGAATTGGAGAATTTCAGATTTTTGCTGAAATTGTGACCCCGGGGCTTAGAAAAATTTTTTTTCACACATTTTGTCCTCGAGGGCTGATTTCGTTTCCTATCATAAAAAGCCTTCTGTTTTCACCGCCAAACCTTTCAGGGGAGAATTTGCAACAGTTTGGCACCATTTTTGAGAGAATTGGAGAATTTCAGATTTTTGCTGAAATTGTGACCCCGGAGCTTAGAAAATTTTTTTTCCACAGCTTTTGTCTTTGAGGGTTGATTTCATTTCCTACGATAAATAGGCTTCTGTTTCCACCGCCAAACCTATCAGGGGAGAATTTGCAACAGTTTGGCACCATTTTTGAGAGAATTGGAGAATTTTTAGATTTTTGCTGAAATCGTGACCCCGGGGCTTAGAAATTTTTTTTTCACAGGTTAAGTCTTCGAGGGCTGATTTCTTGGCGTATGAGAAAAAGGCTTCTGTTTCCACCGCCAAACCTTTCAGGGGAGAATTTGCAACAGTTTGGCACCATTTTTGAGTAAATTGCAGAACGTCAGATTTTGGCTGAAATTGTGACAGCGCGGCTTAGTGATTTTTTCAAAAAAACGCTTTTCCGCAAGTTCAGTCGTCGAGGGCTAATTATTTTTCCGATGATAAAAAGCCTTCTGTTTCCACCGAATAACCTCTCAGGGGAGCTTTTGCAAGAGTTTGGCACTATTTTTGAGAGAATTGCAGAATGTCAGATTTTTGCTGAAATTGTGACCGCGCGGCTTAGGGATTTTTTCAAAAAAAGGTTTTTCCGCAAGTTCACTCGTCGAGGGCTAATTATTTTTCTGATGATAAAAAGCCTTCTGTTTCCACCGAAAATCCTCTCAGGGGAGCATTTGGAACACTTTGGCACCATTTTTGAGTAAGTTGCAGAACGTCAGATTTTTTCTGAAATTGTGACCGCGCGGCTTAGGGATTTTTTCAAAAAAAAAATTTCCGCAAGTTCATTCGCTGAGGGCTAATTATTTTTCCGATGATAAAAAGCTTTCTGTTTCCACCGAAAAACCTCTCAGGTGAGCTTTTGCAAGAATTTGGCACCATTTTTGAGAGAATTGCAGAACGTCAGATTTTTGCTGAAATTGTGACCGCGCGGCTTAGGGATTTTTTCAAAAAAAAGTTTTTCCGCAAGTTCAGTCGTCGAGGGCTTATTCGTTTTCCGATGATAAAAAGCCTTCTGTTTCCTCCGAAAAACCTCTCAGGGCATCATATGCAACAGTTTGGCAATATTTTAGAGAGAATTGCAGAACGTCAGATTTTTGCTGAAATTGTGACCGCGCGGCTTAGGGATTTTTTCAAAAAAAGGTTCTTCCGCAAGTTCAGTCGTCGAGGGCTAATTATTTTTCCGATGATAAAAAGCCTTCTGTTTCCACCGAAAATCCTCTCAGGGGAGCATTTGGAACACTTTGGCACCATTTTTGAGTAAATTGCAGAACGTCAGATTTTTTCTGAAATTGTGACCGCGCGGCTTAGGGATTTTTTTTAAAAAAAGGTTTCCCGCATGTTCATTCGTTGAGGGCTAATTATTTTTCCGATGATAAAAAGCTTTCTGTTTCCACCGAAAAACCTCTCAGGTGAGCTTTTGACCATTTTTGAGAGAATTGGAGAATTTCAGATTTTTGCTGAAATTGTGATCTCGGGGGTTAGAAATTTTTTTCCCAACAGGTTTTGTCTTCGAGGGCTGATTTCTTGGAGTATGACAAAAAGGCTTCTGTTTCCACCGCCAAAACTTTCAGGGGAGAATTTGCAACAGTTTGGCACCATTTTTGAGAGAATTGGAGAATTTCAGATTTTTGCTGAAATTGTGACCCCGGGGCTTAGAAAATTTTTTTTCCACAGGTTTTGTCTTTGAGGGCTGATTTCATTTCCTATGATAAAAAGGCTTCTGTTTCCACCGCCAAACCTTTCAGGGGAGAATTTGCAACAGTTTGGCACCATTTTTGAGAGAATTGGAGAATTTCAGATTTTCGCTGAAATTGTGACCCCGGGGCTTAGAAATTTTTTTTTCCACAGCTTTTGTCTTTGAGGGTTGATTTCATTTCCTACGATAAATAGGCTTCTGTTTTCACCGCCAAACCTTTCAGGAGAGAATTTGCAACAGTTTGGCACCATTTTTGAGAGAATTGGAGAATTTCAGATTTTTGCTGAAATTGTGACCCCGGGGCTTAGAAATTTTTTTCCCCACAGGTTTTGTCTTCGAGGGCTGATTTCTTGGCGTATGACAAAAAGGCTTCTGTTTCCACCGCCAAACCTTTCAGGGGAGAATTTGCAAGAGTTTGGCACCATTTTTGAGAGAATTGGAGAATTTCAGATTTTTGCTGAAATTGTGACCCCGGGGCTTAGAAAATTTTTTTTTCACAGGTTTTGTCTTCGAGGGCTGATTTCTGGGCGTATGACAAAAAGGCTTCTGTTTCCACCGCCAAACCTTTCAGGGGAGAATTTGCAACAGTTTGGCACCATTTTTGAGAGAATTGGAGAATTTCAGATTTTTGTTGAAATTGTGACCCCGGAGCTTAGAAATTTTTTTTTTCACATATTTTGTCTTCGAAGGCTGATTTCATTTCCTATCATAAAAAGCCTTCTGTTTTCACCGCCAAACCTTTCAGGGGAGAATTTGCAACAGTTTGGCACCATTTTTGAGAGAATTGGAGAATTTCAGATTTTTGCTGAAATTGTGACCGCGGGGGTTAGAAATTTTTTTTTCCACAGGTTTTGTCTTCGAGGGCTAATTTATTGGCGTATGACAAAAAGGCTTCTGTTTCCACCGCCAAACCTTTCAGGGGAGAATTTGCAACAGTTTGGCACCATTTTTGAGAGAATTGGAGAATTTCAGATTTTTGCTGAAATTGTGACCCCGGGGCTTAGAAAATTTTTTTTTCACAGGTTTTGTCTTCGAGGGCTGATTTCTTGGCGTAAGACAAAAAGGTTTCTGTTTCCACCACCAAACCTTTCAGGGGAGAATTTGCAACAGTTTGGCACCATTTTTGAGAGAATTGGAGAATTTCAGATTTTTGCTGAAATTGTGACCCCGGAGCTTAGAAAATTTTTTCCCCACAGCTTTTGTCTCTGAGGGTTGATTTCATTTCCTATGATAAATAGGCTTCTGTTTCCACCGCCAAACCTTTCAGGGGAGAATTTGCAACAGTTTGGCACCATTTTTGAGAGAATTGGAGAATTTCAGATTTTTGCTGAAATTGTGACCCCGGGGCTTAGAAATTTTTTTCCCCACAGGTTTTCTCTTCAAGGGCTGATTTCTTGCCGTATGACAAAAAGGCTTCTGTTTCCACCGCCAAACCTTTCAGGGGAGAATTTGCAACAGTTTGGCACCATTTTTGAGAGAATTGGAGAATTTCAGATTTTTGCTGAAATTGTGACCCCGGGGCTTAGAAAATTTTTTTTTCACAGGTTTTGTCTTCGAGGGCTGATTTCTTGGCGTATGACAAAAAGGCTTCTGTTTCCACCGCCAAACCTTTCAGGGGAGAATTTGCAACAGTTTGGCACCATTTTTGAGAGAATTGGAGAATTTCAGATTTTTGCTGAAATTGTGACCCCGGGGCTTAGAAAAATTTTTTTTCACACATTTTGTCGTCGAGGGCTGATTTCGTTTCCTATCATAAAAAGGCTTCTGTTTCCACCGCCAAACCTTTCAGGGGAGAATTTGCAACAGTTTCGCACCATTTCTGAGAGAATTGGAGAATTTCAGATTTTTGTTGAAATTGTGACCCCGGAGCTTAGAAAATTTTTTTTTCACAGGTTTTGTCTTCGAGGGCTGATTTCTTGGCGTATGACAAAAAGGCTTCTGTTTCCACCGCCAAACCTTTCAGGGGAGAATTTGCAAGAGTTTGGCACCATTTTTGAGAGAATTGGAGAATTTCAGATTTTTGCTGAAATTGTGACCCCGGGGCTTAGAAAATTTTTTTTTCACAGGTTTTGTCTTCGAGGGCTGATTTCTGGGCGTATGACAAAAAGGCTTCTGTTTCCACCGCCAAACCTTTCAGGGGAGAATTTGCAACAGTTTGGCACCATTTTTGAGAGAATTGGAGAATTTCAGATTTTTGTTGAAATTGTGACCCCGGAGCTTAGAAATTTTTTTTTTCACATATTTTGTCTTCGAAGGCTGATTTCATTTCCTATCATAAAAAGCCTTCTGTTTTCACCGCCAAACCTTTCAGGGGAGAATTTGCAACAGTTTGGCACCATTTTTGAGAGAATTGGAGAATTTCAGATTTTTGCTGAAATTGTGACCGCGGGGGTTAGAAATTTTTTTTTCCACAGGTTTTGTCTTCGAGGGCTAATTTATTGGCGTATGACAAAAAGGCTTCTGTTTCCACCGCCAAACCTTTCAGGGGAGAATTTGCAACAGTTTGGCACCATTTTTGAGAGAATTGGAGAATTTCAGATTTTTGCTGAAATTGTGACCCCGGGGCTTAGAAAATTTTTTTTTCACAGGTTTTGTCTTCGAGGGCTGATTTCTTGGCGTAAGACAAAAAGGTTTCTGTTTCCACCACCAAACCTTTCAGGGGAGAATTTGCAACAGTTTGGCACCATTTTTGAGAGAATTGGAGAATTTCAGATTTTTGCTGAAATTGTGACCCCGGAGCTTAGAAAATTTTTTCCCCACAGCTTTTGTCTCTGAGGGTTGATTTCATTTCCTATGATAAATAGGCTTCTGTTTCCACCGCCAAACCTTTCAGGGGAGAATTTGCAACAGTTTGGCACCATTTTTGAGAGAATTGGAGAATTTCAGATTTTTGCTGAAATTGTGACCCCGGGGCTTAGAAATTTTTTTCCCCACAGGTTTTCTCTTCAAGGGCTGATTTCTTGCCGTATGACAAAAAGGCTTCTGTTTCCACCGCCAAACCTTTCAGGGGAGAATTTGCAACAGTTTGGCACCATTTTTGAGAGAATTGGAGAATTTCAGATTTTTGCTGAAATTGTGACCCCGGGGCTTAGAAAATTTTTTTTTCACAGGTTTTGTCTTCGAGGGCTGATTTCTTGGCGTATGACAAAAAGGCTTCTGTTTCCACCGCCAAACCTTTCAGGGGAGAATTTGCAACAGTTTGGCACCATTTTTGAGAGAATTGGAGAATTTCAGATTTTTGCTGAAATTGTGACCCCGGGGCTTAGAAAAATTTTTTTTCACACATTTTGTCGTCGAGGGCTGATTTCGTTTCCTATCATAAAAAGGCTTCTGTTTCCACCGCCAAACCTTTCAGGGGAGAATTTGCAACAGTTTCGCACCATTTCTGAGAGAATTGGAGAATTTCAGATTTTTGTTGAAATTGTGACCCCGGAGCTTAGAAAATTTTTTTTTCACAGGTTTTGTCTTCGAGGGCTGATTTCTTGGCGTATGACAAAAAGGCTTCTGTTTCCACCGCCAAACCTTTCAGGGGAGAATTTGCAACAGTTTGGCACCATTTTTGAGAGAATTGGAGAATTTCAGATTTTTGCTGAAATTGTGACCCCGGGGCTTAGAAAATTTTTTTTTCACACATTTTGTCTTCGAGGGCTGATTTCGTTTCCTATCATAAAAAGGCTTCTGTTTCCACCGCCAAACCTTTCAGGGGAGAATTTGCAACAGTTTCGCACCATTTCTGAGAGAATTGGAGAATTTCAGATTTTTGCTGAAATTGTGACCCCGGAGCTTAGAAATTTTTTTTTTCACATATTTTGTCTTCGAAGGCTGATTTCATTTCCTATCATAAAAAGCCTTCTGTTTTCACCGCCAAACCTTTCAGGGGAGAATTTGCAACAGTTTGGCACCATTTTTGAGAGAATTGGAGAATTTCAGATTTTTGCTGAAATTGTGACCCCGGGGGTTAGAAATTTTTTTTTCCACAGGTTTTGTCTTCGAGGGCTGATTTCTTGGCGTAAGACAAAAAGTCTTCTGTTTCCACCGCCAAACCTTTCAGGGGAGAATTTGCAACAGTTTGGCACCATTTTTGAGAGAATTGGAGAATTTCAGATTTTTGCTGAAATTGTGACCCCGGAGCTTAGAAAATTTTTTCCCCACAGCTTTTGTCTTTGAGGGTTGATTTCATTTCCTATGATAAATAGGCTTCTGTTTCCACCGCCAAACCTTTCAGGGGAGAATTTGCAACAGTTTGGCACCATTTTTGAGAGAATTGGAGAATTTCAGATTTTTGCTGAAATTGTGACCCCGGGGCTTAGAATTTTTTTTTTCACAGGTTTTGCCTTCGAGGGCTGATTTCTTGGCGTATGACAAAAAGGCTTCTGTTTCCACTGCCAAACCTTTCAGGGGAGAATTTGCAACAGTTTGGCACCATTTTTGAGAGAATTGGAGAATTTCAGATTTTTGCTGAAATTGTGACCCCGGGGCTTAGAAAAATTTTTTTCCACAGCTTTTGTCTTTGAGGGTTGATTTCATTTCCTATGAGAAATAGGCTTCTGTTTCCACCGCCAAACCTTTCAGGGGAGAATTTGCAACAGTTTGGCACCATTTTTGAGAGAATTGGAGAATTTCAGATTTTTGCTGAAATTGTGACCCTGGGGCTTAGAATTTTTTTCACACGTTTTGTCTTCGAGGGTTGATTTCATTTCCTATGATAAATAGGCTTCTGTTTCCACCGCCAAACCTTTCAGGGGAGAATTTGCAACAGTTTGGCACCATTTTTGAGAGAATTGGAGAATTTCAGATTTTTGCTGAAATTGTGACCCCGGGGCTTAGAAAATTTTTTTTCCACAGGTTTTGTCTTCGAGGGCTGATTTCTTGGCGTATGATAAATAGGCTTCTGTTTCCACGGCCAAACCTTTCAGGGGAGAATTTGCAAGAGTTTGGCACCATTTTTGAGATAATTGGAGAATTTCAGATTTTTGCTGAAATTGTGACCCCGGGGCTTAGAAATTTTTTTTTTCACACATTTTGTCTTCGAGGGCTGATTTCGTTTCCTATCATAAAAAGCCTTCTGTTTTCACCGCCAAATCTTTCAGGGGAGAATTTGCAACAGTTTGGCACCATTTTTGAGAGAATTGGAGAATTTCAGATTTTTGCTGAAATCGTGACCCCGGGGCTTAGAAAATTTTTTTCCACAGGTTTTGTCTTTGAGGGCTGATTTCATTTCCTACGATAAAAAGGCTTCTGTTTCCACCGCCAAACCTTTCAGGGGAGAATTTGCAACAGTTTCGCACCATTTTTGAGAGAATTGGAGAATTTCAGATTTTTGCTGAAATTGTGACCCCGGGGCATAGAAAATTTTCTTTCCACAGCTTTTGTCTTTGAGGGTTGATTTCATTTCCTACGATAAATAGGCTTCTGTTTTCACCGCCAAACCTTTCAGGGGAGAATTTGCAACAGTTTGGCACCATTTTTGAGAGAATTGGAGAATTTCAGATTTTTGCTGAAATTGTGACCCCGGGGCTTAGAAATTTTTTTCCCCACAGGTTTTGTCTTCAAGGGCTAATTTATTGGCGTATGACAAAAAGGCTTCTGTTTCCACCGCCAAACCTTTCAGGGGAGAATTTGCAACAGTTTGGCACCATTTTTGAGAGAATTGGAGAATTTCAGATTTTTGCTGAAATTGTGACCCCGGGGCTTAGAAAATTTTTTTTTCACAGGTTTTGTCTTTGAGGGCTGATTTCTTGGCGTAAGACAAAAAGGCTTCTGTTTCCACCCCCAAACCTTTCAGGGGAGAATTTGCAACAGTTTGGCACCATTTTTGAGAGAATTGGAGAATTTCAGATTTTTGCTGAAATTGTGACCCCGGAGCTTAGAAAATTTTTTCCCCACAGCTTTTGTCTCTGAGGGTTGATTTCATTTCCTATGATAAATAGGCTTCTGTTTCCACCGCCAAACCTTTCAGGGGAGAATTTGCAACAGTTTGGCACCATTTTTGAGAGAATTGGAGAATTTCAGATTTTTGCTGAATTTGTGACCCTGGAGCTTAGAAAATTTTTTCCCCACAGCTTTTGTCTCTGAGGGTTGATTTCATTTCCTATGATAAATAGGCTTCTGTTTCCACCGCCAAACCTTTCAGGGGAGAATTTGCAACAGTTTGGCACCATTTTTGAGAGAATTGGAGAATTTCAGATTTTTGCTGAAATTGTGACCCCGGGGCTTAGAAATTTTTTTTCCCACAGGTTTTCTCTTCAAGGGCTGATTTCTTGCCGTATGACAAAAAGGCTTCTGTTTCCACCGCCAAACCTTTCAGGGGAGAATTTGCAACAGTTTGGCACCATTTTTGAGAGAATTGGAGAATTTCAGATTTTTGCTGAAATTGTGACCCCGGGGCTTAGAAAATTTTTTTTTCACAGGTTTTGTCTTCGAGGGCTGATTTCTTGGCGTAAGACAAAAAGGCTTCTGTTTCCACCGCCAAACCTTTCAGGGGAGAATTTGCAACAGTTTGGCACCATTTTTGAGAGAATTGGAGAATTTCAGATTTTTGCTGAAATTGTGACCCCGGAGCTTAGAAAATTTTTTCCCCACAGCTTTTGTCTCTGAGGGTTGATTTCATTTCCTATGATAAATAGGCTTCTGTTTCCACCGCCAAACCTTTCAGGGGAGAATTTGCAACAGTTTGGCACCATTTTTGAGAGAATTGGAGAATTTCAGATTTTTGCTGAAATTGTGACCCCGGGGCTTAGAAATTTTTTTTCCCACAGGTTTTGTCTTCAAGGGCTGATTTCTTGCCGTATGACAAAAAGGCTTCTGTTTCCACCGCCAAACCTTTCAGGGGAGAATTTGCAACAGTTTGGCACCATTTTTGAGAGAATTGGAGAATTTCAGATTTTTGCTGAAATTGTGACCCCGGGGCTTAGAAAATTTTTTTTTCACAGGTTTTGTCTTCGAGGGCTGATTTCTTGGCGTATGACAAAAAGGCTTCTGTTTCCACCGCCAAACCTTTCAGGGGAGAATTTGCAACAGTTTGGCACCATTTTTGAGAGAATTGGAGAATTTCAGATTTTTGCTGAAATTGTGACCCCGGGGCTTAGAAAATTTTTTTTTCACACATTTTGTCTTCGAGGGCTGATTTCGTTTCCTATCATAAAAAGGCTTCTGTTTCCACCGCCAAACCTTTCAGGGGAGAATTTGCAACAGTTTCGCACCATTTCTGAGAGAATTGGAGAATTTCAGATTTTTGTTGAAATTGTGACACCGGAGCTTAGAAAAAAATTTTTCCACAGCTTTTGTCTTTGAGGGTTGATTTCATTTCCTATCATAAAAAGCCTTCTGTTTTCACCGCCAAACCTTTCAGGGGAGAATTTGCAACAGTTTGGAACCATTTTTGAGAGAATTGGAGAATTTCAGATTTTTGCTGAAATTGTGACCCCGGGGGTTAGAAAATTTTTTTTCCACAGGTTTTGTCTTCGAGGGCTGATTTCTTGGCGTAAGACCAAAAAGGCTTCTGTTTCCACCGCCAAACCTTTCAGGGGAGAATTTGCAACAGTTTGGCACCATTTTTGAGAGAATTGGAGAATTTCAGATTTTTGCTGAAATTGTGACCCCGGAGCTTAGAAAATTTTTCCCCCACAGCTTTTGTCTTTGAGGGTTGATTTCATTTCCTATGATAAATAGGCTTCTGTTTCCCACCGCCAAACCTTTCAGGGGAGAATTTGCAACAGTTTGGCACCATTTTTGAGAGAATTGGAGAATTTCAGGATTTTTGCTGAAATTGTGACCCCGGGGGTTAGAAATTTTTTTTTCACAGGTTTTTTCTTCGAGGGCTGATTTCATTTCCTATGATAAAAAGCCTTCTGTTTCCACCGCCAAACCTTTCAGGGGAGAATTTGCAACAGTTTGGCACCATTTTTGAGAGAATTGGAGAATTTCAGATTTTTGCTGAAATTGTAACCCCGGGGTTAGAAATTTTTTTTTTCACAGGTTTTGTCTTCGAGGGCTGATTTCATTTCCTATGATAAAATAGGCTTCTGTTTCCACCGCCAAACCTTTCAGGAGAGAATTTGCAACAGTTTGGCACCATTTTGAGAGAATTGGAGAATTTCAGATTTTTGCTGAAATTGTGACCCCGGGGCTTAGAATTTTTTTTTTCACAGGTTTTGTCTTCGAGGGCTGATTTCTTGGCGTATGACAAAAAGGCTTCTGTTTCCACTGCCAAACCTTTCAGGGGAGAATTTGCAACAGTTTGGCACCATTTTTGAGAGAATTGAAGAATTTCAGATTTTTGCTGAAATTGTGACCCCGGGGCTTAGAAAAAAATTTTTTCCACAGCTTTTGTCTTTGAGGGTTGATTTCATTTCCTATGAGAAATAGGCTTCTGTTTCCACCGCCAAACCTTTCAGGGGAGAATTTGCAACAGTTTGGCACCATTTTTTGAGAGAATTGGAGAATTTCAGATTTTTGCTGAAATTGTGATCTCGGGGCTTAGAAAAAATTTTTTTCACACGTTTTGTCTTCGAGGGTTGATTTCATTTCCTATGATAAATAGGCTTCTGTTTCCACCGCCAAACCTTTCAGGGGAGAATTTGCAACAGTTTGGCACCATTTTTGAGAGAATTGGAGAATTTCAGATTTTTGCTGAAATTGTGAACCCGGGGCTTAGAAAATTTTTTTCCACAGGTTTTTGTTCTTCGAGGGCTGATTTCTTGGCGAATGATAAATAGGCTTCTTTTTCCACGGCCAAACCTTTCAGGGGAGAATTTGCAAGAGTTTGGCACCATTTTTGAGATAATTGGAGAATTTTTTTTGCTGAAATTGTGACCCCGGAGCTTAGAAAATTTTTCCCCCACAGCTTTTGTCTCTGAGGGTTGATTTCATTTCCTATGATAAATAGGCTTCTGTTTCCACCGCCAAACCTTTCAGGGGAGAATTTGCAACAGTTTGGCACCATTTTTGAGAGAATTGGAGAATTTCAGATTTTTGCTGAAATTGTGACCCCGGGGCTTAGAAATTTTTTTTCCCACAGGTTTTCTCTTCAAGGGCTGATTTCTTGCCGTATGACAAAAAGGCTTCTGTTTTCCACCGCCAAACCTTTCAGGGGAGAATTTGCAACAGTTTGGCACCATTTTTGAGAGAATTGGAGAATTTCAGATTTTTGCTGAAATTGTGACCCCGGGGCTTAGAAAATTTTTTTTTCACAGGTTTTGTCTTCGAGGGCTGATTTCTTGGCGTATGACAAAAAGGCTTCTGTTTCCACCGCCAAACCTTTCAGGGGAGAATTTGCAACAGTTTGGCACCATTTTTGAGAGAATTGGAGAATTTCAGATTTTTGCTGAAATTGTGACCCCGGGGCTTAGAAATTTTTTTTTCCACAGGTTTTGTCTTCGAGGGCTGATTTCTTGGCGTATGATAAATAGGCTTCTGTTTCCACGGCCAAACCTTTCAGGGGAGAATTTGCAAGAGTTTGGCACCATTTTTGAGATAATTGGAGAATTTCAGATTTTTGCTGAAATTGTGACCCCGGAGCTTAGAAAATTTTTTCCCCACAGCTTTTGTCTCTGAGGGTTGATTTCATTTCCTATGATAAATAGGCTTCTGTTTCCACCGCCAAACCTTTCAGGGGAGAATTTGCAACAGTTTGGCACCATTTTTGAGAGAATTGGAGAATTTCAGATTTTTGCTGAAATTGTGACCCCGGGGCTTAGAAATTTTTTTTCCCACAGGTTTTCTCTTCAAGGGCTGATTTCTTGCCGTATGACAAAAAGGCTTCTGTTTCCACCGCCAAACCTTTCAGGGGAGAATTTGCAACAGTTTGGCACCATTTTTGAGAGAATTGGAGAATTTCAGATTTTTGCTGAAATTGTGACCCCGGGGCTTAGAAAATTTTTTTTTCACAGGTTTTGTCTTCGAGGGCTGATTTCTTGGCGTATGACAAAAAGGCTTCTGTTTCCACCGCCAAACCTTTCAGGGGAGAATTTGCAACAGTTTGGCACCATTTTTGAGAGAATTGGAGAATTTCAGATTTTTGCTGAAATTGTGACCCCGGGGCTTAGAAAATTTTTTTTTTTCACACATTTTGTCTTCGAGGGCTGATTTCGTTTCCTATCATAAAAAGGCTTCTGTTTCCACCGCCAAACCTTTCAGGGGAGAATTTGCAACAGTTTCGCACCATTTCTGAGAGAATTGGAGAATTTCAGATTTTTGTTGAAATTGTGACCCCGGAGCTTAGAAATTTTTTTTTTCCCATATTTTGTCTTCGAAGGCTATTTTCATTTCCTATCATAAAAAGCCTTCTGTTTTCACCGCCAAACCTTTCAGGGGAGAATTTGCAACAGTTTGGCACCATTTTTGAGAGAATTGGAGAATTTCAGATTTTTGCTGAAATTGTGACCCCGGGGGTTAGAAATTTTTTTTTCCACAGGTTTTGTCTTCGAGGGCTGATTTCTTGGCGTAAGACAAAAAGGCTTCTGTTTCCACCGCCAAACCTTTCAGGGGAGAATTTGCAACAGTTTGGCACCATTTTTGAGAGAATTGGAGAATTTCAGATTTTTGCTGAAATTGTGACCCCGGAGCTTAGAAAATTTTTCCCCCACAGCTTTTGTCTTTGAGGGTTGATTTCATTTCCTATGATAAATAGGCTTCTGTTTCCACCGCCAAACCTTTCAGGGGAGAATTTGCAACAGTTTGGCACCACTTTTGAGAGAATTGGAGAATTTCAGATTTTTGCTGAAATTGTGACCCCGGGGGTTAGAAATTTTTTTTTTCACAGGTTTTGTCTTCGAGGGCTGATTTCATTTCCTATGATAAATAGGCTTCTGTTTCCACCGCCAAACCTTTCAGGAGAGAATTTGCAAGAGTTTGGCACCATTTTTGAGAGAATTGGAGAATTTCAGATTTTTGCTGAAATTGTGACCCCGGGGCTTAGAATTTTTTTTTTCACAGGTTTTGTCTTCGAGGGCTGATTTCTTGGCGTATGACAAAAAGGCTTCTGTTTCCACTGCCAAACCTTTCAGGGGAGAATTTGCAACAGTTTGGCACCATTTTTGAGAGAATTGAAGAATTTCAGATTTTTGCTGAAATTGTGACCCCGGGGCTTAGAAAAATTTTTTTCCACAGCTTTTGTCTTTGAGGGTTGATTTCATTTCCTATGAGAAATAGGCTTCTGTTTCCACCGCCAAACCTTTCAGGGGAGAATTTGCAACAGTTTGGCACCATTTTTGAGAGAATTGGAGAATTTCAGATTTTTGCTGAAATTGTGATCTCGGACTTAGAAAAAATTTTTTTCACACGTTTTGTCTTCGAGGGTTGATTTCATTTCCTATGATAAATAGGCTTCTGTTTCCACCGCCAAACCTTTCAGGGGAGAATTTGCAACAGTTTGGCACCATTTTTGAGAGAATTGGAGAATTTCAGATTTTTGCTGAAATTGTGACCCCGGGGCTTAGAAAATTTTTTTTCCACAGGTTTTGTCTTCGAGGGCTGATTTCTTGGCGTATGATAAATAGGCTTCTGTTTCCACGGCCAAACCTTTCAGGGGAGAATTTGCAAGAGCTTGGCACCATTTTTGAGATAATTGGAGAATTTCAGATTTTTGCTGAAATTGTGACCCCGGGGCTTAGAAAATTTTTTTTCCACAGGTTTTGTCTTTGAGGGCTGATTTCATTTCCTATGATAAAAAGGCTTCTGTTTCCACCGCCAAACCTTTCAGGGGAGAATTTGCAACAGTTTGGCACCATTTTTGAGAGAATTGGAGAATTTCAGATTTTTGCTGAAATTGTGACCCCGGGGCTTAGAAAATTTTTTTTCCACAGCTTTTGTCTTTGAGGGTTGATTTCATTTCCTACGATAAATAGGCTTCTGTTTTCACCGCCAAACCTTTCAGGGGAGAATTTGCAACAGTTTGGCACCATTTTTGAGAGAATTGGAGAATTTCAGATTTTTGCTGAAATTGTGACCCCGGGGCTTAGAAATTTTTTTCCCCACAGGTTTTGTCTTCAAGGGCTGATTTCTTGGCGTATGACAAAAAGGCTTCTGTTTCCACCGCCAAACCTTTCAGGGGAGAATTTGCAACAGTTTGGCACCATTTTTGAGAGAATTGGAGAATTTCAGATTTTTGCTGAAATTGTGACCCCGGGGCTAAGAATTTTTTTTCCACAGCTTTTGTCTTTGAGGGTTGATTTCGTTTCCTATCATAAAAAGGCTTCTGTTTTCACCGCCAAATCTTTCAAGGGAGAATTTGTAAGAGTTTGGCACCATTTTTGAGAGAATTGGAGAATTTCAGATTTTTGCTGAAATTGTGACCCCGGGGCTTAGAAAATTTTTTTTTCACAGGTTTTGTGTTCGAGGGCAGATTTCATTTCCTATGATAAAAAGGCTTCTGTTTCCACCGCCAAACCTTTCAGGGGAGAATTTGCAACAGTTTGGCACCATTTTTGAGAGAATTGGAGAATTTCAGATTTTTGCTGAAATTGTGACCCCGGGGCTTAGAATTTTTTTTTTCCACAGGTTTTGTCTTCGAGGGCTGATTTCATTTCCTATAATAAAAAGGCTTCTGATTCCACCGCCAAACCTTTCAGGGGAGAATTTGCAACAGTTTGGCACCATTTTTGAGATAATTGGAGAATTTCAGATTTTTGCTGAAATTGTGACCCCGGGGCTTAGAAATTTTTTTCCCCACAGGTTTTGTCTTCGAGGGCTGATTTCTTGGCGTATGACAAAAAGGCTTCTGTTTCCACCGCCAAACCTTTCAGGGGAGAATTTGCAAGAGTTTGGCACCATTTTTGAGAGAATTGGAGAATTTCAGATTTTTGCTGAAATTGTGACCCCGGGGCTTAGAAATTTTTTTTTCCACAGGTTTTGTCTTCGAGGGCTGATTTCTTGGCGTATGACAAAAAGGCTTCTGTTTCCACCGCCAAACCTTTCAGGGGAGAATTTGCAACAGTTTGGCACCATTTTTGAGAGAATTGGAGAATTTCAGATTTTTGCTGAAATTGTGACCCCGGGGCTAAGAAATTTTTTTTTCCAAAGCTTTTGTCTTTGAGGGTTGATTTCATTTCCTATGATAAATAGGCTTCTGTTTCCACCGCCAAACCTTTCAGGCGAGAATTTGCAACAGTTTGGCACCATTTTTGAGAGAATTGGAGAATTTCAGATTTTTGCTGAAATTGTGACCCCGGGGCTTAGAAAATTTTTTTTTCACACATTTTGTCTTCGAGGGCCGATTTCGTTTCCTATCATAAAAAGCCTTCTGTTTCCACCGCCAAACCTTTCAGGGGAGAATTTGCAACAGTTTGGCACCATTTTTGAGAGAATTGGAGAATTTCAGTTTTTTACTGAAATTGTGACCCCGGGGCTTAGAAAATTTTTTTTACACAGGTTTTGTCTTCGAGGGCTGATTTCTTGGCGTATGACAAAAAGACTTCTGTTTTCAACGCCAAAGCTTTCAGGGGAGAATTTGCAACGGTTTGGCACCATTTTTGAGAGAATTGGAGAATTTCAGATTTTTGCTGAAATTGTGACCCCGGGGCTAAGAAAATTTTTTTTTCACAGGTGTTGTCTTCGAGGGCTGATTTCATTTCTTATGATAAAAAGGCTTCTGTTTCCACCGCCAAACCTTTCAGGGGAGAATTTGCAACAGGTTGGCACCATTTTTGAGAGAATTGGAGAATTTCAGATTTTTGCTGAAATTGTGACCCCGGGGCTTAGAAATTTTTTTTTTCACAGGTTTTGTCTTCGAGGGCTGATTTCATTTCTTATGATAAAAAGCCTTCTGTTTCCACCGCCAAACCTTTCAGGGGAGAATTTGCAACTGTTTGGCACCATTTTTGAGAGAATTGGAGAATTTCAGATTTTTGCTGAAATTGTGACCCCGGGGCTTAGAAAAATTTTTTTACACAGGTTTTGTCTTCGAGGGCTGATTTCTTGGCGTATGACAAAAAGATTTCTGTTTTCAACGCCAAAGCTTTCAGGGGAGAATTTGCAACGGTTTGGCACCATTTTTGAGAGAATTGGAGAATTTCAGATTTTTGCTGAAATTGTGACCCCGGGGCTTAGAAAAATTTTTTTACACAGGTTTTGTCTTCGAGGGCTGATTTCTTGGCGTATGACAAAAAGACTTCTGTTTTCAACGCCAAAGCTTTCAGGGGAGAATTTGCAACGGTTTGGCACCATTTTTGAGAGAATTGGAGAATTTCAGATTTTTGCTGAAATTGTGACCCCGGGGCTAAGAAAATTTTTTTTCCACAGCTTTTGTCTTTGAGGGTTGATTTCATTTCCTATGATAAATAGGCTTCTGTTTCCACCGCCAAACCTTTCAGGGGAGAATTTGTAAGAGTTTGGCACCATTTTTGAGAGAATTGGAGAATTTCAGATTTTTGCTGAAATTGTGACCCCGGGGCTTAAAAAATTTTTTTTCACACATTTTGTCCTCGAGGGCTGATTTCGTTTCCTATCATAAAAAGCCTTCTGTTTTCACCGCCAAACCTTTCAGGGGAGAATTTGCAACAGTTTGGCACCATTTTTGAGAGAATTGGAGAATTTCAGATTTTTGCTGAAATTGTGATGTCGGGGGTTAGAAATTTTTTTCCCAACAGGTTTTGTCTTCGAGGGCTGATTTCTTGGAGTATGACAAAAAGGCTTCTGTTTCCACCGCCAAAACTTTCAGGGGAGAATTTGCAACAGTTTGGCACCATTTCTGAGAGAATTGGAGAATTTCAGATTTTTGCTGAAATTGTGACCCCGGGGCTTAGAAAATTTTTTTTCCACAGGTTTTGTCTTTGAGGGCTGATTTCATTTCCTATGATAAAAAGGCTTCTGTTTCCACCGCCAAACCTTTCAGGGGAGAATTTGCAACAGTTTGGCACCATTTTTGAGAGAATTGGAGAATTTCAGATTTTCGCTGAAATTGTGACCCCGGGGCTTAGAAAATTTTTTTTCCACAGCTTTTGTCTTTGAGGGTTGATTTCATTTCCTACGATAAATAGGCTTCTGTTTCCACCGCCAAACCTATCAGGGGAGAATTTGCAACAGTTTGGCACCATTTTTGAGAGAATTGGAGAATTTTTAGATTTTTGCTGAAATCGTGACCCCGGGGCTTAGAAATTTTTTTTTCACAGGTTAAGTCTTCGAGGGCTGATTTCTTGGCGTATGAGAAAAAGGCTTCTGTTTCCACCGCCAAACCTTTCAGGGGAGAATTTGCAACAGTTTGGCACCATTTTTGAGTAAATTGCAGAACGTCAGATTTTGGCTGAAATTGTGACAGCGCGGCTTAGTGATTTTTTCAAAAAAAGGCTTTTCCGCAAGTTCAGTCGTCGAGGGCTAATTATTTTTCCGATGATAAAAAGCCTTCTGTTTCCACCGAATAACCTCTCAGGGGAGCTTTTGCAAGAGTTTGGCACTATTTTTGAGAGAATTGCAGAATGTCAGATTTTTGCTGAAATTGTGACCGCGCGGCTTAGGGATTTTTTCAAAATAAGGTTTTTCCGCAAGTTCACTCGTCGAGGGCTAATTATTTTTCTGATGATAAAAAGCCTTCTGTTTCCACCGAAAATCCTCTCAGGGGAGCATTTGGAACACTTTGGCACCATTTTTGAGTAAGTTGCAGAACGTCAGATTTTTTCTGAAATTGTGACCGCGCGGCTTAGGGATTTTTTCAAAAAAAAAATTTCCGCAAGTTCATTCGCTGAGGGCTAATTATTTTTCCGATGATAAAAAGCTTTCTGTTTCCACCGAAAAACCTCTCAGGTGAGCTTTTGCAAGAATTTGGCACCATTTTTGAGAGAATTGCAGAACGTCAGATTTTTGCTGAAATTGTGACCGCGCGGCTTAGGGATTTTTTCAAAAAAAAGGTTTCCCGCATGTTCATTCGTCGAGGGCTAATTATTTTTCCGATGATAAAAAGCTTTCTGTTTCCACCGAAAAACCTCTCAGGTGAGCTTTTGCAGTAGTTTGGCACCATTTTTGAGAGAATTGCAGAACGTCAGATTTTTGCTGAAATTGTGACCGCGCGGCTTAGGGGTTTTTTCAAAAAAAAGTTTTTCCGCAAGTTCTGTTGTCGAGGGCTAATTTTTTTTCTGATGATAAAAAGCCTTATGTTTCCACCGAAAAACCTCTCAGGGGAGCATTTGGAGCACTTTGGCACTATTTTTGAGAGAATTGCAGAATGTCAGATTTTTGCTGAAACTGTGACCGCGCGGCTTAGGGATTTTTTCAAAAAAAGGTTTTTCCGCAAGTTCACTCGTTGAGGGCTAATTATTTTTCCGATGATAAAAAGCCTTCTGTTTCCACCGAAAATCCTCTCCGGGGAGAATTTGGAACACTTTGGCACCATTTTTGAGTAAATTGCAGAACGTCAGATTTTTTCTGAAATTGTGACCGCGCGGCTTAGGGATTTTTTCAAAAAAAGGCTTTTCCGCAAGTTCAGTCGTCGAGGGCTAATTATTTTTCCGATGATAAAAAGCCTTCTGTTTCCACCGAATAACCTCTCAGGGGAGCTTTTGCAAGAGTTTGGCACTATTTTTGAGAGAATTGCAGAATGTCAGATTTTTGCTGAAATTGTGACCGCGCGGCTTAGGGATTTTTTCAAAATAAGGTTTTTCCGCAAGTTCACTCGTCGAGGGCTAATTATTTTTCTGATGATAAAAAGCCTTCTGTTTCCACCGAAAATCCTCTCAGGGGAGCATTTGGAACACTTTGGCACCATTTTTGAGTAAGTTGCAGAACGTCAGATTTTTTCTGAAATTGTGACCGCGCGGCTTAGGGATTTTTTCAAAAAAAAAATTTCCGCAAGTTCATTCGCTGAGGGCTAATTATTTTTCCGATGATAAAAAGCTTTCTGTTTCCACCGAAAAACCTCTCAGGTGAGCTTTTGCAAGAATTTGGCACCATTTTTGAGAGAATTGCAGAACGTCAGATTTTTGCTGAAATTGTGACCGCGCGGCTTAGGGATTTTTTCAAAAAAAAGGTTTCCCGCATGTTCATTCGTCGAGGGCTAATTATTTTTCCGATGATAAAAAGCTTTCTGTTTCCACCGAAAAACCTCTCAGGTGAGCTTTTGCAGTAGTTTGGCACCATTTTTGAGAGAATTGCAGAACGTCAGATTTTTGCTGAAATTGTGACCGCGCGGCTTAGGGGTTTTTTCAAAAAAAAGTTTTTCCGCAAGTTCTGTTGTCGAGGGCTAATTTTTTTTCTGATGATAAAAAGCCTTATGTTTCCACCGAAAAACCTCTCAGGGGAGCATTTGGAGCACTTTGGCACTATTTTTGAGAGAATTGCAGAATGTCAGATTTTTGCTGAAACTGTGACCGCGCGGCTTAGGGATTTTTTCAAAAAAAGGTTTTTCCGCAAGTTCACTCGTTGAGGGCTAATTATTTTTCCGATGATAAAAAGCCTTCTGTTTCCACCGAAAATCCTCTCCGGGGAGAATTTGGAACACTTTGGCACCATTTTTGAGTAAATTGCAGAACGTCAGATTTTTTCTGAAATTGTGACCGCGCGGCTTAGGGATTTTTTCAAAAAAAAAAATTTCCGCAAGTTCAGTCGTCGAGGGCTTATTCGTTTTCCGATGATAAAAAGCCTTTGGTTTCCACCGAAAAACCTCTCAGGGCATCATATGCAACAGTTTGGCAATATTTTAGAGAGAATTGCAGAACGTCAGATTTTTGCTGAAATTGTGACCGCGCGGCTTAGGGATTTTTTCAAAAAAAGGTTCTTCCGCAAGTTCAGTCGTCGAGGGCTAATTATTTTTCCGATGATAAAAAGCCTTCTGTTTCCACCGAAAATCCTCTCAGGGGAGCATTTGGAACACTTTGGCACCATTTTTGAGTAAATTGCAGAACGTCAGATTTTTTCTGAAATTGTGACCGCGCGGCTTAGGGATTTTTTCTAAAAAAAGGTTTCCCGCATGTTCATTCGTTGAGGGCTAATTATTTTTCCGATGATAAAAAGCTTTCTGTTTCCACCGAAAAACCTCTCAGGTGAGCTTTTGACCATTTTTGAGAGAATTGGAGAATTTCAGATTTTTGCTGAAATTGTGATCTCGGGGGTTAGAAATTTTTTTCCGAACAGGTTTTGTCTTCGAGGGCTGATTTCTTGGAGTATGACAAAAAGGCTTCTGTTTCCACCGCCAAAACTTTCAGGGGAGAATTTGCAACAGTTTGGCACCATTTTTGAGAGAATTGGAGAATTTCAGATTTTTGCTGAAATTGTGACCCCGGAGCTTAGAAAATTTTTTTCCCACAGGTTTTGTCTTTGAGGGCTGATTTCATTTCCTATGATAAAAAGGCTTCTGTTTCCACCGCCAAACATTTCAGGGGAGAATTTGCAACAGTTTGGCACCATTTTTGAGAGAATTGGAGAATTTCAGATTTTTGCTGAAATTGTGACCCCGGGGCTAAGAAAATTTTTTTCCACAGCTTTTGTCTTTGAGGGTTGATTTCATTTCCTATGATAAATAGGCTTCTGTTTCCACCGCCAAACCTTTCAGGGGAGAATTTGTAAGAGTTTGGCACCATTTTTGAGAGAATTGGAGAATTTCAGATTTTTGCTGAAATTGTGACCCCGGGGCTTAGAAAAAATTTTTTTCACACATTTTGTCCTCGAGGGCTGATTTCGTTTCCTATCATAAAAAGCCTTCTGTTTTCACCGCCAAACCTTTCAGGGGAGAATTTGCAACACTTTGGCACCATTTTTGAGAGAATTGGAGAATTTCAGATTTTTGCTGAAATTGTGATCTCGGGGGTTAGAAATTTTTTTCCCAACAGGTTTTGTCTTCGAGGGCTGATTTCTTGGCGTATGACAAAAAGGCTTCTGTTTCCACCGCCAAACCTTTCAGGGGAGAATTTGCAACAGTTTGGCACCATTTTTGAGAGAATTTTTAGAATTTCAGATTTTTGCTGAAATTGTGACCCCGGGGCTTAGAAAATTTTTATTTCCACAGCTTTTGTCTTTGAGGGTTGATTTCATTTCCTATGATAAATAGGCTTCTGTTTCCACCGCCAAACCTTTCAGGGGAGAATTTGCAACAGTTTGGCACCATTTTTGAGAGAATTGGAGAATTTCAGATTTTTGCTGAAATTGTGACCCCGGGGCTTAGAAAAAAAATTTTTCACACGTTTTGTCTTCGAGGGTTGATTTCATTTCCTATGATAAATAGGCTTCTGTTTCCACCGCCAAACCTTTCAGGGGAGAATTTGCAACAGTTTGGCACCATTTTTGAGAGAATTGGAGAATTTCAGATTTTTGCTGAAATTGTGACCCCGGGGCTTAGAAATTTTTTTTCCCACAGGTTTTGTCTTTGAGGGTTGATATCATTTCCTATGATAAATAGGCTTCTGTTTTCACTGCCAAACCTTTCAGGGGAGAATTTGCAACAGTTTGGCACCATTTTTGAGAGAATTGGAGAATTTCAGATTTTTGCTGAAATTGTGACTCCGGGGCTTAGAAAAAAGTTTTTCGCACGTTTTGTCTTCGAGGGCTGATTTCATTTCCTATCATAAAAAGCCTTCTGTTTTCACCGCCAAACCTTTCAGGGGAGAATTTGCAACAGTTTGGCACCATTTTTGAGAGAATTGGAGAATTTCAGATTTTTGCTGAAATTGTGACCCCGGGGCATAGAAAATTTTTTTTTCACAGGTTTTGTCTTCGAGGGCTGATTTCTTGGCGTATGACAAAAAGGCTTCTGTTTCCACCGCCAAACCTTTCAGGGGAGAATTTGCAACAGTTTGGCACCATTTTTGAGAGAATTGGAGAATTTCAGATTTTTGCTGAAATTGTGACCCCGGGGCTTAGAAACTTTTTTTTTTCACAGGTTTTGTCTTCAAGGGCTGATTTCTTGGCGTATGACAAAAAGGCTTCTGTTTCCACCGCCAAACCTTTCAGGGGAGAATTTGCAACAGTTTGGCACCATTTTTGAGAGAATTGGAGAATTTCAGATTTTTGCTGAAATTGTGACCCCGGGGCTTAGAAAAAATTTTTTTTGACACATTTTGTCTACGAGGGCTGATTTCATTTCCTATGATAAAAAGGCTTCTGTTTCCACCGTCAAACCTTTCAGGGGAGAATTTTCAACAGTTTGGCACCATTTTTGAGAGAATTGGAGAATTTCAGATTTTTGCTGAAATTGTGACCCCGGGGCTTAGAAATTTTTTTTCCACAGCTTTTGTCTTTGAGGGTTGATTTCATTTCCTATGATAAATAGGCTTCTGTTTCCACCGCCAAACCTTTCAGGGGAGAATTTGCAACAGTTTGGCACCATTTTTGAGAGAATTGGAAAATTTCAGATTTTTGCTGAAATTGTGACCCCGGAGCTTAGAAATTTTTTTTTCACAGGTTTTGTCTTCAAGGGCTGATTTCATTTCCTATCATAAAAGGCCGTCTGTTTTCACCGCCAAACCTTTCAGGGGAGAATTTGCAACAGTTTGGCACCATTTTTGAGAGAATTGGAGAATTTCAGATTTTTGCTGAAATTGTGACCCCGGGGCTTAGAAAAATTTTTTTTCGCACGTTTTGTCTTCGAGGGCTGATTTCATTTCCTATGATAAATAGGCTTCTGTTTCCACCGCCAAACCTTTCAGGGGAGAATTTGCAACAGTTTGGCACCGTTTTTGAGAGAATTGGAGAATTTCAGATTTTTGCTGAAATTGTGACCCCGGGGCTTAGAAATTTTTTTTTTCACAGGTTTTGTCTTCGAGGGCTGATTTCTTGGCGTATGACAAAAAGGCTTCTGTTTCCACAGCCAAACCTTTCAGGGGAGAATTTGCAACAGTTTGGCACCATTTTTGAGAGAATTGGAGAATTTCAGATTTTTGCTGAAATTGTGACCCCGGGGCTTAGAAAATTTTTTTTTCACACATTTTGTCTTCGAGGGCTGATTTCATTTCCTATGATAAAAAGGCTTCTGTTTCCACCGCCAAACCTTTCAGGGGAGAATTTGCAACAGTTTGGCACCATTTTTGAGAGAATTGGAGAATTTCAGATTTTTGCTGAAATTGTGACCCCGGGGCTTAGAAAATTTTTTTCCCCAGCTTTTGTCTTTGAGGGTTGATTTCATTTCCTATGATAAATAGGCTTCTGTTTCCACCGCCAAACCTTTCAGGGGAGAATTTGCAACAGTTTGGCACCATTTTTGAGAGAATTGGAAAATTTCAGATTTTTGCTGAAATTGTGACCCCGGAGCTTAGAAATTTTTTTTTCACAGGTTTTGTCTTCAAGGGCTGATTTCATTTCCTATCATAAAAGGCCGTCTGTTTTCACCGCCAAACCTTTCAGGGGAGAATTTGCAACAGTTTGGCACCATTTTTGAGAGAATTGGAGAATTTCAGATTTTTGCTGAAATTGTGACCCCGGGGCTTAGAAATTTTTTTTTTCACAGGTTTTGTCTTTGAGGGTTGATATCATTTCCTATGATAAATAGGCTTCTGTTTCCACCGCCAAACCTTTCAGGGGAGAATTTGCAACAGTTTGGCACCATTTTTGAGAGAATTGGAGAATTTCAGATTTTTGCTGAAATTGTGACCCCGGGGCTTAGAAAAATTTTTTTTCGCACGTTTTGTCTTCGAGGGCTGATTTCATTTCCTATGATAAATAGGCTTCTGTTTCCACCGCCAAACCTTTCAGGGGAGAATTTGCAACAGTTTGGCACCGTTTTTGAGAGAATTGGAGAATTTCAGATTTTTGCTGAAATTGTGACCCCGGGGCTTAGAAATTTTTTTTTTCACAGGTTTTGTCTTCGAGGGCTGATTTCTTGGCGTATGACAAAAAGGCTTCTGTTTCCACCGCCAAACCTTTCAGGGGAGAATTTGCAACAGTTTGGCACCATTTTTGAGAGAATTGGAGAATTTCAGATTTTTGCTGAAATTGTGACCCCGGGGCTTAGAAAATTTTTTTTTCACACATTTTGTCTTCGAGGGCTGATTTCATTTCCTATGATAAAAAGGCTTCTGTTTCCACCGCCAAACCTTTCAGGGGAGAATTTGCAACAGTTTGGCACCATTTTTGAGAGAATTGGAGAATTTCAGATTTTTGCTGAAATTGTGACCCCGGGGCTTAGAAAATTTTTTTCCCCAGCTTTTGTCTTTGAGGGTTGATTTCATTTCCTATGATAAATAGGCTTCTGTTTCCACCGCCAAACCTTTCAGGGGAGAATTTGCAACAGTTTGGCACCATTTTTGAGAGAATTGGAAAATTTCAGATTTTTGCTGAAATTGTGACCCCGGAGCTTAGAAATTTTTTTTTCACAGGTTTTGTCTTCAAGGGCTGATTTCATTTCCTATCATAAAAGGCCGTCTGTTTTCACCGCCAAACCTTTCAGGGGAGAATTTGCAACAGTTTGGCACCATTTTTGAGAGAATTGGAGAATTTCAGATTTTTGCTGAAATTGTGACCCCGGGGCTTAGAAATTTTTTTTTTCACAGGTTTTGTCTTTGAGGGTTGATATCATTTCCTATGATAAATAGGCTTCTGTTTCCACCGCCAAACCTTTCAGGGGAGAATTTGCAACAGTTTGGCACCATTTTTGAGAGAATTGGAGAATTTCAGATTTTTGCTGAAATTGTGACCCCGGGGCTTAGAAAAAATTTTTTTCGCACGTTTTGTCTTCGAGGGCTGATTTCATTTCCTATGATAAATAGGCTTCTGTTTCCACCGCCAAACCTTTCAGGGGAGAATTTGCAACAGTTTGGCACCGTTTTTGAGAGAATTGGAGAATTTCAGATTTTTGCTGAAATTGTGACCCCGGGGCTTAGAAATTTTTTTTTTCACAGGTTTTGTCTTCGAGGGCTGATTTCTTGGCGTATGACAAAAAGGCTTCTGTTTCCACCGCCAAACCTTTCAGGGGAGAATTTGCAACAGTTTGGCACCATTTTTGAGAGAATTGGAGAATTTCAGATTTTTGCTGAAATTGTGACCCCGGGGCTTAGAAAATTTTTTTTTCACACATTTTGTCTTCGAGGGCTGATTTCATTTCCTATGATAAAAAGGCTTCTGTTTCCACCGCCAAACCTTTCAGGGGAGAATTTGCAACAGTTTGGCACCATTTTTGAGAGAATTGGAGAATTTCAGATTTTTGCTGAAATTGTGACCCCGGGGCTTAGAAAATTTTTTTCCCCAGCTTTTGTCTTTGAGGGTTGATTTCATTTCCTATGATAAATAGGCTTCTGTTTCCACCGCCAAACCTTTCAGGGGAGAATTTGCAACAGTTTGGCACCATTTTTGAGAGAATTGGAAAATTTCAGATTTTTGCTGAAATTGTGACCCCGGAGCTTAGAAATTTTTTTTTCACAGGTTTTGTCTTCAAGGGCTGATTTCATTTCCTATCATAAAAGGCCGTCTGTTTTCACCGCCAAACCTTTCAGGGGAGAATTTGCAACAGTTTGGCACCATTTTTGAGAGAATTGGAGAATTTCAGATTTTTGCTGAAATTGTGACCCCGGGGCTTAGAAATTTTTTTTTTCACAGGTTTTGTCTTTGAGGGTTGATATCATTTCCTATGATAAATAGGCTTCTGTTTCCACCGCCAAACCTTTCAGGGGAGAATTTGCAACAGTTTGGCACCATTTTTGAGAGAATTGGAGAATTTCAGATTTTTGCTTAAATTGTGACCCCGGGGCTTAGAAAAAATTTTTTTCGCACGTTTTGTCTTCGAGGGCTGATTTCATTTCCTATGATAAATAGGCTTCTGTTTCCACCGCCAAACCTTTCAGGGGAGAATTTGCAACAGTTTGGCACCGTTTTTGAGAGAATTGGAGAATTTCAGATTTTTGCTGAAATTGTGACCCCGGGGCTTAGAAATTTTTTTTTCACAGGTTTTGTCTTCGAGGGCTGATTTCTTGGCGTATGACAAAAAGGCTTCTGTTTCCACCGCCAAACCTTTCAGGGGAGAATTTGCAACAGTTTGGCACCATTTTTGAGAGAATTGGAGAATTTCAGATTTTTGCTGAAATTGTGACCCCGGGGCTTAGAAAAAAAATTTTTCACACGTTTTGTCTTCTAGGGCTGATTTCTTGGCGTATGACAAAAAGGCTTCTGTTTCCACGGCCAAACCTTTCAGGGGAGAATTTGCAAGAGTTTGGCACCATTTTTGAGAGAATTGGAGAATTTCAGATTTTTGCTGAAATTGTGACCCCGGGGCTTAGAAAATTTTTTTTCCACACATTTTGTCTTCGAGGGCTGATTTCATTTCCTATGATAAAAAGGCTTCTGTTTCCACCGCCAAACCTTTCAGAGGAGAATTTGCAACAGTTTGGCACCATTTTTGAGAGAATTGGAGAATTTCAGATTTTTGCTGAAATTGTGACCCCGGGGCTTAGAAAATTTTTTTCCCCAGCTTTTGTCTTTGAGGGTTGATTTCATTTCCTATGATAAATAGGCTTCTGTTTCCACCGCCAAACCTTTCAGGGGAGAATTTGCAAGAGTTTGGCACCATTTTTGAGAGAATTGGAGAATTTCAGATTTTTGCTGAAATTGTGACCCCGGGGCTTAGAAAATTTTTTTTCCACAGCTTTTGTCTTTGAGGGTTGATGTCATTTCCTATGATAAATAGGCTTCTGTTTCCACCGCCAAACCTTTCAGGGGAGAATTTGCAACAGTTTGGCACCATTTTTGAGAGAATTGGAGAATTTCAGATTTTTGCTGAAATTGTGACCCCGGGGCTTAGAAAAATTTTTTTTCACACGTTTTGTCTTCGAGGGTTGATTTCATTTCCTATGATAAATAGGCTTCTGTTTCCACCGCCAAACCTTTCAGGGGAGAATTTGCAACAGTTTGGCACCAATTTTGAGAGAATTGGAGAATTTCAGATTTTTGCTGAAATTGTGACCCCGGGGCTTAGAAAATTTTTCTTCCACAGTTTATGTCTTTGAGGGTTGATTTCATTTCCTATGATAAAAAGGCTTCTGTTTCCACCGCCAAACCTTTCAGGGGAGAATTTGCAACAGTTTGGCACCATTTTTGAGAGAATTGGAGAATTTCAGATTTTTGCTGAAATTGTGACCCCGGGGCTTAGAAATTTTTTTTTTCACAGGTTTGGTCTTCGAGGGCTGATTTCATTTCCTATGATAAAAAGGCTTCTGTTTCCACCGCCAAACCTTTCAGGGGAGAATTTGCAACAGTTTGGCACCATTTTTGAGAGAATTGGAGAATTTCAGATTTTTGCTGAAATTGTGACCCCGGGGCTTAGAAAAATTTTTTTTCACAGGTTTTGTCTTCGAGGGCTGATTTCTTGGCGTATGACAAAAAGGCTTCTGTTTCCACCGCCAAACCTTTCAGGGGAGAATTTGCAACAGTTTGGCACCATTTTTGAGAGAATTGGAGAATTTCAGATTTTTGCTGAAATTGTGACCCCGGGGCTTAGAAAAAAATTTTTTTCACACGTTTTGTCTTCGAGGGCTGATTTCATTTCCTATCATAAAAAGGCTTCTGTTTCCACCGCCAAACCTTTCAGGGGAGAATTTGCAACAGTTTGGCACCATTTTTGAGAGAATTGGAGAATTTCAGATTTTTGCTGAAATTGTGACCCCGGGGCTTAGGAAAAATTTTTTTCACACGTTTTGTCTTCGAGGGTTGATTTCATTTCCTATGATAAATAGGCTTCTGTTTCCACCGCCAAACCTTTCAGGGGAGAATTTGCAACAGTTTGGCACCGTTTTTGAGAGAATTGGAGAATTTCAGATTTTTGCTGAAATTGTGACCCCGGGGCTTAGAAATTTTTTTTTCACAGGTTTTGTCTTCGAGGGCTGATTTCTTGGCGTATGACAAAAAGGCTTCTGTTTCCACCGCCAAACCTTTCAGGGGAGAATTTGCAACAGTTTGGCACCATTTTTGAGAGAATTGGAGAATTTCAGATTTTTGCTGAAATTGTGACCCCGGGGCTTAGAAAAATTTTTTTTCACACGTTTTGTCTTCGAGGGCTGATTTCTTGGCGTATGACAAAAACGCTTCTGTTTCCATGGCCAAACCTTTCAGGGGAGAATTTGCAAGAGTTTGGCACCATTTTTGAGAGAATTGGAGAATTTCAGATTTTTTGCTGAAATTGTGACCCCGGGGCTTAGAAAATTTTTTTTTCACACATTTTGTCTTCGAGGGCTGATTTCATTTCCTATGATAAAAAGGCTTCTGTTTCCACCGCCAAACCTTTCAGGGGAGAATTTGCAACAGTTTGGCACCATTTTTGAGAGAATTGGAGAATTTCAGATTTTTGCTGAAATTGTGACCCCGGGGCTTAGAAAATTTTTTTCCCCAGCTTTTGTCTTTGAGGGTTGATTTCATTTCCTATGATAAATAGGCTGCTGTTTCCACCGCCAAACCTTTCAGGGGAGAATTTGCAACAGTTTGGCACCATTTTTGAGAGAATTGGAAAATTTCAGATTTTTGCTGAAATTGTGACCCCGGAGCTTAGAATTTTTTTTTTCACAGGTTTTGTCTTCAAGGGCTGATTTCATTTCCTATCATAAAAGGCAGTCTGTTTTCACCGCCAAACCTTTCAGGGGAGAATTTGCAACAGTTTGGCACCATTTTTGAGAGAATTGGAGAATTTCAGATTTTTGCTGAAATTGTGACCCCGGGGCTTAGAAATTTTTTTTTTCACAGGTTTTGTCTTTGAGGGTTGATATCATTTCCTATGATAAATAGGCTTCTGTTTCCACCGCCAAACCTTTCAGGGGAGAATTTGCAACAGTTTGGCACCATTTTTGAGAGAATTGGAGAATTTCAGATTTTTGCTTAAATTGTGACCCCGGGGCTTAGAAAAAATTTTTTTCGCACGTTTTGTCTTCGAGGGCTGATTTCATTTCCTATGAGAAATAGGCTTCTGTTTCCACCGCCAAACCTTTCAGGGGAGAATTTGCAACAGTTTGGCACCGTTTTTGAGAGAATTGGAGAATTTCAGATTTTTGCTGAAATTGTGACCCCGGGGCTTAGAAATTTTTTTTTCACAGGTTTTGTCTTCGAGGGCTGATTTCTTGGCGTATGACAAAAAGGCTTCTGTTTCCACCGCCAAACCTTTCAGGGGAGAATTTGCAACAGTTTGGCACCATTTTTGAGAGAATTGGAGAATTTCATATTTTTGCTGAAATTGTGACCCCGGGGCTTAGAAATTTTTTTTTTCACAGGTTTTGTCTTTGAGGGTTGATATCATTTCCTATGATAAATAGGCTTCTGTTTCCACCGCCAAACCTTTCAGGGGAGAATTTGCAACAGTTTGGCACCATTTTTGAGAGAATTGGAGAATTTCAGATTTTTGCTGAAATTGTGACCCCGGGGCTTAGAAAAAATTTTTTTCGCACGTTTTGTCTTCGAGGGCTGATTTCATTTCCTATGATAAATAGGCTTCTGTTTCCACCGCCAAACCTTTCAGGGGAGAATTTACAACAGTTTGGCACCGTTTTTGAGAGAATTGGAGAATTTCAGATTTTTGCTGAAATTGTGACCCCGGGGCTTAGAAATTTTTTTTTTCACAGGTTTTGTCTTCGAGGGCTGATTTCTTGGCGTATGACAAAAAGGCTTCTGTTTCCACCGCCAAACCTTTCAGGGGAGAATTTGCAACAGTTTGGCACCATTTTTGAGAGAATTGGAGAATTTCAGATTTTTGCTGAAATTGTGACCCCGGGGCTTAGAAAATTTTTTTTTCACACATTTTGTCTTCGAGGGCTGATTTCATTTCCTATGATAAAAAGGCTTCTGTTTCCACCGCCAAACCTTTCAGGGGAGAATTTGCAACAGTTTGGCACCATTTTTGAGAGAATTGGAGAATTTCAGATTTTTGCTGAAATTGTGACCCCGGGGCTTAGAAAATTTTTTTCCCCAGCTTTTGTCTTTGAGGGTTGATTTCATTTCCTATGATAAATAGGCTTCTGTTTCCACCGCCAAACCTTTCAGGGGAGAATTTGCAACAGTTTGGCACCATTTTTGAGAGAATTGGAAAATTTCAGATTTTTGCTGAAATTGTGACCCCGGAGCTTAGAAATTTTTTTTTCACAGGTTTTGTCTTCAAGGGCTGATTTCATTTCCTATCATAAAAGGCCGTCTGTTTTCACCGCCAAACCTTTCAGGGGAGAATTTGCAACAGTTTGGCACCATTTTTGAGAGAATTGGAGAATTTCAGATTTTTGCTGAAATTGTGACCCCGGGGCTTAGAAATTTTTTTTTTCACAGGTTTTGTCTTTGAGGGTTGATATCATTTCCTATGATAAATAGGCTTCTGTTTCCACCGCCAAACCTTTCAGGGGAGAATTTGCAACAGTTTGGCACCATTTTTGAGAGAATTGGAGAATTTCAGATTTTTGCTTAAATTGTGACCCCGGGGCTTAGAAAAAATTTTTTTCGCACGTTTTGTCTTCGAGGGCTGATTTCATTTCCTATGATAAATAGGCTTCTGTTTCCACCGCCAAACCTTTCAGGGGAGAATTTGCAACAGTTTGGCACCGTTTTTGAGAGAATTGGAGAATTTCAGATTTTTGCTGAAATTGTGACCCCGGGGCTTAGAAATTTTTTTTTCACAGGTTTTGTCTTCGAGGGCTGATTTCTTGGCGTATGACAAAAAGGCTTCTGTTTCCACCGCCAAACCTTTCAGGGGAGAATTTGCAACAGTTTGGCACCATTTTTGAGAGAATTGGAGAATTTCAGATTTTTGCTGAAATTGTGACCCCGGGGCTTAGAAAAAAAATTTTTCACACGTTTTGTCTTCTAGGGCTGATTTCTTGGCGTATGACAAAAAGGCTTCTGTTTCCACGGCCAAACCTTTCAGGGGAGAATTTGCAAGAGTTTGGCACCATTTTTGAGAGAATTGGAGAATTTCAGATTTTTGCTGAAATTGTGACCCCGGGGCTTAGAAAATTTTTTTTCCACACATTTTGTCTTCGAGGGCTGATTTCATTTCCTATGATAAAAAGGCTTCTGTTTCCACCGCCAAACCTTTCAGGGGAGAATTTGCAACAGTTTGGCACCATTTTTGAGAGAATTGGAGAATTTCAGATTTTTGCTGAAATTGTGACCCCGGGGCTTAGAAAATTTTTTTCCCCAGCTTTTGTCTTTGAGGGTTGATTTCATTTCCTATGATAAATAGGCTTCTGTTTCCACCGCCAAACCTTTCAGGGGAGAATTTGCAAGAGTTTGGCACCATTTTTGAGAGAATTGGAGAATTTCAGATTTTTGCTGAAATTGTGACCCCGGGGCTTAGAAAATTTTTTTTCCACAGCTTTTGTCTTTGAGGGTTGATGTCATTTCCTATGATAAATAGGCTTCTGTTTCCACCGCCAAACCTTTCAGGGGAGAATTTGCAACAGTTTGGCACCATTTTTGAGAGAATTGGAGAATTTCAGATTTTTGCTGAAATTGTGACCCCGGGGCTTAGAAAAATTTTTTTTCACACGTTTTGTCTTCGAGGGTTGATTTCATTTCCTATGATAAATAGGCTTCTGTTTCCACCGCCAAACCTTTCAGGGGAGAATTTGCAACAGTTTGGCACCAATTTTGAGAGAATTGGAGAATTTCAGATTTTTGCTGAAATTGTGACCCCGGGGCTTAGAAAATTTTTCTTCCACAGTTTATGTCTTTGAGGGTTGATTTCATTTCCTATGATAAAAAGGCTTCTGTTTCCACCGCCAAACCTTTCAGGGGAGAATTTGCAACAGTTTGGCACCATTTTTGAGAGAATTGGAGAATTTCAGATTTTTGCTGAAATTGTGACCCCGGGGCTTAGAAATTTTTTTTTTCACAGGTTTGGTCTTCGAGGGCTGATTTCATTTCCTATGATAAAAAGGCTTCTGTTTCCACCGCCAAACCTTTCAGGGGAGAATTTGCAACAGTTTGGCACCATTTTTGAGAGAATTGGAGAATTTCAGATTTTTGCTGAAATTGTGACCCCGGGGCTTAGAAAAATTTTTTTTCACAGGTTTTGTCTTCGAGGGCTGATTTCTTGGCGTATGACAAAAAGGCTTCTGTTTCCACCGCCAAACCTTTCAGGGGAGAATTTGCAACAGTTTGGCACCATTTTTGAGAGAATTGGAGAATTTCAGATTTTTGCTGAAATTGTGACCCCGGGGCTTAGAAAAAAATTTTTTCACACGTTTTGTCTTCGAGGGCTGATTTCATTTCCTATCATAAAAAGGCTTCTGTTTCCACCGCCAAACCTTTCAGGGGAGAATTTGCAACAGTTTGGCACCATTTTTGAGAGAATTGGAGAATTTCAGATTTTTGCTGAAATTGTGACCCCGGGGCTTAGGAAAAATTTTTTTCACACGTTTTGTCTTCGAGGGTTGATTTCATTTCCTATGATAAATAGGCTTCTGTTTCCACCGCCAAACCTTTCAGGGGAGAATTTGCAACAGTTTGGCACCGTTTTTGAGAGAATTGGAGAATTTCAGATTTTTGCTGAAATTGTGACCCCGGGGCTTAGAAATTTTTTTTTCACAGGTTTTGTCTTCGAGGGCTGATTTCTTGGCGTATGACAAAAAGGCTTCTGTTTCCACCGCCAAACCTTTCAGGGGAGAATTTGCAACAGTTTGGCACCATTTTTGAGAGAATTGGAGAATTTCAGATTTTTGCTGAAATTGTGACCCCGGGGCTTAGAAAAAATTTTTTTCACACGTTTTGTCTTCGAGGGCTGATTTCTTGGCGTATGACAAAAACGCTTCTGTTTCCATGGCCAAACCTTTCAGGGGAGAATTTGCAAGAGTTTGGCACCATTTTTGAGAGAATTGGAGAATTTCAGATTTTTGCTGAAATTGTGACCCCGGGGCTTAGAAAATTTTTTTTCCACAGCTTTTGTCTTTGAGGGTTGATGTCATTTCCTATGATAAATAGGCTTCTGTTTCCACCGCCAAACCTTTCAGGGGAGAATTTGCAACAGTTTGGCACCATTTTTGAGAGAATTGGAGAATTTCAGATTTTTGCTGAAATTGTGACCCCGGGGCTTAGAAAATTTTTTTCCCCAGCTTTTGTCTTTGAGGGTTGATTTCATTTCCTATGATAAATAGGCTGCTGTTTCCACCGCCAAACCTTTCAGGGGAGAATTTGCAACAGTTTGGCACCATTTTTGAGAGAATTGGAAAATTTCAGATTTTTGCTGAAATTGTGACCCCGGAGCTTAGAATTTTTTTTTTCACAGGTTTTGTCTTCAAGGGCTGATTTCATTTCCTATCATAAAAGGCCGTCTGTTTTCACCGCCAAACCTTTCAGGGGAGAATTTGCAACAGTTTGGCACCATTTTTGAGAGAATTGGAGAATTTCAGATTTTTGCTGAAATTGTGACCCCGGGGCTTAGAAATTTTTTTTTTCACAGGTTTTGTCTTTGAGGGTTGATATCATTTCCTATGATAAATAGGCTTCTGTTTCCACCGCCAAACCTTTCAGGGGAGAATTTGCAACAGTTTGGCACCATTTTTGAGAGAATTGGAGAATTTCAGATTTTTGCTTAAATTGTGACCCCGGGGCTTAGAAAAAATTTTTTTCGCACGTTTTGTCTTCGAGGGCTGATTTCATTTCCTATGATAAATAGGCTTCTGTTTCCACCGCCAAACCTTTCAGGGGAGAATTTGCAACAGTTTGGCACCGTTTTTGAGAGAATTGGAGAATTTCAGATTTTTGCTGAAATTGTGACCCCGGGGCTTAGAAATTTTTTTTTCACAGGTTTTGTCTTCGAGGGCTGATTTCTTGGCGTATGACAAAAAGGCTTCTGTTTCCACCGCCAAACCTTTCAGGGGAGAATTTGCAACAGTTTGGCACCATTTTTGAGAGAATTGGAGAATTTCAGATTTTTGCTGAAATTGTGACCCCGGGGCTTAGAAAAAAATTTTTTCACACGTTTTGTCTTCTAGGGCTGATTTCTTGGCGTATGACAAAAAGGCTTCTGTTTCCACGGCCAAACCTTTCAGGGGAGAATTTGCAAGAGTTTGGCACCATTTTTGAGAGAATTGGAGAATTTCAGATTTTTGCTGAAATTGTGACCCCGGGGCTTAGAAAATTTTTTTTTCACACATTTTGTCTTCGAGGGCTGATTTCATTTCCTATGATAAAAAGGCTTCTGTTTCCACCGCCAAACCTTTCAGGGGAGAATTTGCAACAGTTTGGCACCATTTTTGAGAGAATTGGAGAATTTCAGATTTTTGCTGAAATTGTGACCCCGGGGCTTAGAAAATTTTTTTCCCCAGCTTTTGTCTTTGAGGGTTGATTTCATTTCCTATGATAAATAGGCTTCTGTTTCCACCGCCAAACCTTTCAGGGGAGAATTTGCAAGAGTTTGGCACCATTTTTGAGAGAATTGGAGAATTTCAGATTTTTGCTGAAATTGTGACCCCGGGGCTTAGAAAAATTTTTTTCCCAGCTTTTGTCTTTGAGGGTTGATGTCATTTCCTATGATAAATAGGCTTCTGTTTCCACCGCCAAACCTTTCAGGGGAGAATTTGCAACAGTTTGGCACCATTTTTGAGAGAATTGGAGAATTTCAGATTTTTGCTGAAATTGTGACCCCGGGTCTTAGAAAAATTTTTTTTCACACGTTTTGTCTTCGAGGGTTGATTTCATTTCCTATGATAAATAGGCTTCTGTTTCCACCGCCAAACCTTTCAGGGGAGAATTTGCAACAGTTTGGCACCAATTTTGAGAGAATTGGAGAATTTCAGATTTTTGCTGAAATTGTGACCCCGGGGCTTAGAAAATTTTTCTTCCACAGTTTATGTCTTTGAGGGTTGATTTCATTTCCTATGATAAAAAGGCTTCTGTTTCCACCGCCAAACCTTTCAGGGGAGAATTTGCAACAGTTTGGCACCATTTTTGAGAGAATTGGAGAATTTCAGATTTTTGCTGAAATTGTGACCCCGGGGCTTAGAAATTTTTTTTTTCACAGGTTTGGTCTTCGAGGGCTGATTTCATTTCCTATGATAAAAAGGCTTCTGTTTCCACCGCCAAACCTTTCAGGGGAGAATTTGCAACAGTTTGGCACCATTTTTGAGAGAATTGGAGAATTTCAGATTTTTGCTGAAATTGTGACCCCGGGGCTTAGAAATTTTTTTTTCCACAGGTTTTGTCTTTGAGGGTTGATTTCATTTCCTATGATAAATAGGCTTCTGTTTCCACCGCCAAACCTTTCAGGGGAGAATTTGCAACAGTTTGGCACCATTTTTGAGAGAATTGGAGAATTTCAGATTTTTGCTGAAATTGTGACCCCGGGGCTTAGAAAAAATTTTTTTCACACGTTTTGTCTTCGAGGGCTGATTTCATTTCCTATCATAAAAAGGCTTCTGTTTCCACCGCCAAACCTTTCAGGGGAGAATTTGCAACAGTTTGGCACCATTTTTGAGAGAATTGGAGAATTTCAGATTTTTGCTGAAATTGTGACCCCGGGGCTTAGGAAAAATTTTTTTCACACGTTTTGTCTTCGAGGGTTGATTTCATTTCCTATGATAAATAGGCTTCTGTTTCCACCGCCAAACCTTTCAGGGGAGAATTTGCAACAGTTTGGCACCATTTTTGAGAGAATTGGAGAATTTCAGATTTTTGCTGAAATTGTGACCCCGGGGCTTAGAAAATTTTTTTTCCACAGCTTTTGTCTTTGAGGGTTGATTTCATTTCCTATGATAAATAGGCTTCTGTTTCCACCGCCAAACCTTTCAGGGGAGAATTTGCAAGAGTTTGGCACCATTTTTGAGAGAATTGGAGAATTTCAGATTTTTGCTGAAATTGTGACCCCGGGGCTTAGAAATTTTTTTTTTCACAGGTTTTGTCTTCGAGGGCTGATTTCATTTCCTATGATAAAAAGGCTTCTGTTTCCACCGCCAAACCTTTCAGGGGAGAATTTGCAACAGTTTGGCACCATTTTTGAGAGAATTGGAGAATTTCAGATTTTTGCTGAAATTGTGACCCCGGGGCTTAGAAAATTTTTTTTTCACACATTTTGTCTTCGAGGGCTGATTTCATTTCCTATGATAAAAAGGCTTCTGTTTCCACCGCCAAACCTTTCAGGGGAGAATTTGCAACAGTTTGGCACCATTTTTGAGAGAATTGGAGAATTTCAGATTTTTGCTGAAATTGTGACCCCGGGGTTAGAAAATTTTTTTCCCCAGCTTTTGTCTTTGAGGGTTGATTTCATTTCCTATGATAAATAGGCTTCTGTTTCCACCGCCAAACCTTTCAGGGGAGAATTTGCAAGAGTTTGGCACCATTTTTGAGAGAATTGGAGAATTTCAGATTTTTGCTGAAATTGTGACCCCGGGGCTTAGAAAATTTTTTTTCCCAGCTTTTGTCTTTGAGGGTTGATGTCATTTCCTATGATAAATAGGCTTCTGTTTCCACCGCCAAACCTTTCAGGGGAGAATTTGCAACAGTTTGGCACCATTTTTGAGAGAATTGGAGAATTTCAGATTTTTGCTGAAATTGTGACCCCGGGGCTTAGAAATTTTTTTTTTCACAGGTTTTGTCTTTGAGGGTTGATATCATTTCCTATGATAAATAGGCTTCTGTTTCCACCGCCAAACCTTTCAGGGGAGAATTTGCAACAGTTTGGCACCATTTTTGAGAGAATTGGAGAATTTCAGATTTTTGCTTAAATTGTGACCCCGGAGCTTAGAAAAATTTTTTTTCGCACGTTTTGTCTTCGAGGGCTGATTTCATTTCCTATGATAAATAGGCTTCTGTTTCCACCGCCAAACCTTTCAGGGGAGAATTTGCAACAGTTTGGCACCGTTTCTGAGAGAATTGGAGAATTTCAGATTTTTGCTGAAATTGTGACCCCGGGGCTTAGAAATTTTTTTTTCACAGGTTTTGTCTTCGAGGGCTGATTTCTTGGCGTATGACAAAAAGGCTTCTGTTTCCACCGCCAAACCTTTCAGGGGAGAATTTGCAACAGTTTGGCACCATTTTTGAGAGAATTGGAGAATTTCAGATTTTTGCTGAAATTGTGACCCCGGGGCGTAGAAAATTTTTTCCCCACAGCTTTTGTCTTTGAGGGTTGATTTCATTTCCTATGATAAAAAGGCTTCTGTTTCCACCGCCAAACCTTTCAAGGGAGAATTTGCAACAGTTTGGCACCATTTTTGAGAGAATTGGAGAATTTCAGATTTTTGCTGAAATTGTGACCCCGGGGCTTAGAAAAAATTTTTTTCACAGGTTTTGTGTTCGAGGGCTGATTTCATTTCCTATGATAAATAGGCTTCTGTTTCCACCGCCAAACCTTTTAGGGGAGAATTTGCAACAGTTTGGCACCATTTTTGAGAGAATTGGAGAATTTCAGATTTTTGCTGAAATTGTGACCCCGGGGCTTAGAAATTTTTTTTTTCACAGGTTTTGTCTTCAAGGGTTGATTTCTTGGCGTATGACAAAAAGGCTTCTGTTTCCACCGCCAAACCTTTCAGGGGAGAATTTGCAACAGTTTGGCACCATTTTTGAGAGAATTGGAGAATTTCAGATTTTTGCTGAAATTGTGACCCCGGGGCATAGAAAATTTTTTTTACACAGGTTTTGTCTTTGAGGGTTGATATCATTTCCTATGATAAATAGGCTTCTGTTTCCACCGCCAAACCTTTCAGGGGAGAATTTGCAATAGTTTGGCACCATTTTGAGAGAATTGGAGAATTTCAGATTTTTGCTGAAATTGTGACCCCGGGGCTTAGAAAAAAAATTTTTCGCACGTTTTGTCTTCGAGGGCTGATTTCATTTCCTATGATAAATAGGCTTCTGTTTCCACCGCCAAACCTTTCAGGGGAGAATTTGCAACAGTTTGGCACCGTTTTTGAGAGAATTGGAGAATTTCAGATTTTTGCTGAAATTGTGACCCCGGGGCTTAGAAAAAAATTTTTTCACAGGTTTTGTCTTCGAGGGCTGATTTCTTGGCGTATGACAAAAAGGCTTCTGTTTCCACCGCCAAACCTTTCAGGGGAGAATTTGCAACAGTTTGGCACCATTTTTGAGAGAATTGGAGAATTTCAGATTTTTGCTGAAATTGTGACCCCGGGGCTTAGAAAATTTTTTTCCCACAGCTTTTGTCTTTGAGGGTTGATTTCATTTCCTATGATAAAAAGGCTTCTGTTTCCACCGCCAAACCTTTCAGGGGAGAATTTGCAACAGTTTGGCACCATTTTTGAGAGAATTGGAGAATTTCAGATTTTTGCTGAAATTGTGACCCCGGGGCTTAGAAATTTTTTTTTCCACAGGTTTTGTGTTCGAGGGCTGATTTCATTTCCTATGATAAAAAGGCTTCTGTTTCCACCGCCAAACCTTTCAGGGGAGAATTTGCAACAGTTTGGCACCATTTTTGAGAGAATTGGAGAATTTCAGATTTTTGCTGAAATTGTGACCCCGGGGCTTAGAAATTTTTTTTTCACAGGTTTTGTCTTCGAGGGCTGATTTCTTGGCGTATGACAAAAAGGCTTCTGTTTCCACCGCCAAACCTTTCAGGGGAGAATTTGCAACAGTTTGGCACCATTTTTGAGAGAATTGGAGAATTTCAGATTTTTGCTGAAATTGTGACCCCGGGGCTTAGAAATTTTTTTTTTCACAGGTTTTGTCTTCAAGGGCTGATTTCTTGGCGTATGACAAAAAGGCTTCTGTTTCCACCGCCAAACCTTTCAGGGGAGAATTTGCAAAAGTTTGGCACCATTTTTGAGAGAATTGGAGAATTTCAGATTTTTGCTGAAATTGTGACCCCGGGGCTTAGAATTTTTTTTCCCCACAGCTTTTGTCTTTGAGGGTTGATTTCTTGGCGTATGACAAAAAGGCTTCTGTTTCCACCGCCAAACCTTTCAGGGGAGAATTTGCAACAGTTTGGCACCATTTTTAAGAGAATTGGAGAATTTCAGATTTTTGCTGAAATTGTGACCCCGGGGCTTAGAAATTTTTTTTTTCACAGGTTTTGTCTTCGAGGGCTGATTTCATTTCCTATGATAAAAAGGCTTCTGTTTCCACCGCCAAACCTTTCAGGGGAGAATTTGCAACAGTTTGGCACCATTTTTGAGAGAATTGGAGAATTTTAGATTTTTGCTGAAATTGTGACCCCGGGGCTTAGAAAAATTTTTTTTTCACACGTTTTGTCGTCGAGGGTTGATTTCATTTCCTATGATAAATAGGCTTCTGTTTTCACCGCCAAACCTTTCAGGGGAGAATTTGCAAGAGTTTGGCACCGTTTTTGAGAGAATTGGAGAATTTCAGATTTTTGCTGAAATTGTGATCTCGGGGGTTAGAAATTTTTTTCCCAACAGGTTTTGTCTTCGAGGGCTGATTTCTTGGAGTATGACAAAAAGGCTTCTGTTTCCACCGCCAAACCTTTCAGGGGAGAATTTGCAACAGTTTGGCACCATTTTTGAGAGTATTGGAGAATTTCAGATTTTTGCTGAAATTGTGACCCCGGGGCTTAGAAAAAATTTTTTCCACAGCTTTTGTCTTTGAGGGTTGATTTCATTTCCTATGATAAAAAGCCGTCTGTTTTCACCGCCAAACCTTTCAGGGGAGAATTTGCAACAGTTTGGCACCATTTTTGAGAGAATTGGAGAATTTCAGATTTTTGCTGAAATTGTGACCCCGGGGCTTAGAAATTTTTTTTTTCACAGGTTTTGTCTTCGAGGGCTGATTTCATTTCCTATGATAAATAGGCTTCTGTTTCCACCGCCAAACCTTTTAGGGGAGAATTTGCAACAGTTTGGCACCATTTTTGAGAGAATTGGAGAATTTCAGATTTTTGCTGAAATTGTGACCCCGGGGCTTAGAAATTTTTTTTTTCACAGGTTTTGTCTTCAAGGGTTGATTTCTTGGCGTATGACAAAAAGGCTTCTGTTTCCAAAGCCAAACCTTTCAGGGGAGAATTTGCAACAGTTTGGCACCATTTTTGAGAGAATTGGAGAATTTCAGATTTTTGCTGAAATTGTGACCCCGGGGCTTAGAAAATTTTTTTTACACAGGTTTTGTCTTTGAGGGTTGATATCATTTCCTATGATAAATAGGCTTCTGTTTCCACCGCCAAACCTTTCAGGGGAGAATTTGCAATAGTTTGGCACCATTTTTGAGAGAATTGGAGAATTTCAGATTTTTGCTGAAATTGTGACCCCGGGGCTTAGAAAAAAATTTTTTCGCACGTTTTGTCTTCGAGGGCTGATTTCATTTCCTATGATAAATAGGCTTCTGTTTCCACCGCCAAACCTTTCAGGGGAGAATTTGCAACAGTTTGGCACCGTTTTTGAGAGAATTGGAGAATTTCAGATTTTTGCTGAAATTGTGACCCCGGGGCTTAGAAAAAAAATTTTTCACAGGTTTTGTCTTCGAGGGCTGATTTCTTGGCGTATGACAAAAAGGCTTCTGTTTCCACCGCCAAACCTTTCAGGGGAGAATTTGCAACAGTTTGGCACCATTTTTGAGAGAATTGGAGAATTTCAGATTTTTGCTGAAATTGTGACCCCGGGGCTTAGAAAATTTTTTTCCCACAGCTTTTGTCTTTGAGGGTTGATTTCATTTCCTATGATAAAAAGGCTTCTGTTTCCACCGCCAAACCTTTCAGGGGAGAATTTGCAACAGTTTGGCACCATTTTTGAGAGAATTGGAGAATTTCAGATTTTTGCTGAAATTGTGACCCCGGGGCTTAGAAATTTTTTTTTTCACAGGTTTTGTGTTCGAGGGCTGATTTCATTTCCTATGATAAAAAGGCTTCTGTTTCCACCGCCAAACCTTTCAGGGGAGAATTTTCAACAGTTTGGCACCATTTTTGAGAGAATTGGAGAATTTCAGATTTTTGCTGAAATTGTGACCCCGGGGCTTAGAATTTTTTTTTTCCACAGGTTTTGTCTTTGAGGGTTGATATCATTTCCTATGATAAATAGGCTTCTGTTTCCACCTCCAAACCTTTTAGGGGAGAATTTGCAACAGTTTGGCACCATTTTTGAGAGAATTGGAGAATTTCAGATTTTTGCTGAAATTGTGACCCCGGGGCTTAGAAATTTTTTTTTTCACAGGTTTTGTCTTCAAGGGTTGATTTCTTGGCGTATGACAAAAAGGCTTCTGTTTCCACCGCCAAACCTTTCAGGGGAGAATTTGCAACAGTTTGGCACCATTTTTGAGAGAATTGGCGAATTTCAGATTTTTGCTGAAATTGTGACCCCGGGGCTTAGAAAATTTTTTTTACACAGGTTTTGTCTTTGAGGGTTGATATCATTTCCTATGATAAATAGGCTTCTGTTTCCACCGCCAAACCTTTCAGGGGAGAATTTGCAACAGTTTGGCACCATTTTTGAGAGAATTGGAGAATTTCAGATTTTTGCTGAAATTGTGACCCCGGGGCTTAGAAAAAAATTTTTTCGCACGTTTTGTCTTCGAGGGCTGATTTCATTTCCTATGATAAATAGGCTTCTGTTTCCACCGCCAAACCTTTCAGGGGAGAATTTGCAACAGTTTGGCACCGTTTTTGAGAGAATTGGAGAATTTCAGATTTTTGCTGAAATTGTGACCCCGGGGCTTAGAAAATTTTTTTTTCACAGGTTTTGTCTTCGAGGGCTGATTTCTTGGCGTATGACAAAAAGGCTTCTGTTTCCACCGCCAAACCTTTCAGGGGAGAATTTGCAACAGTTTGGCACCATTTTTGAGAGAATTGGAGAATTTCAGATTTTTGCTGAAATTGTGACCCCGGGTCTTAGAAATTTTTTTTTCCACAGGTTTTGTCTTTGAGGGTTGATATCATTTCCTATGATAAATAGGCTTCTGTTTCCACCGCCAAACTTTTTAGGGGATAATTTGCAACAGTTTGGCACCATTTTTGAGAGAATTGGAGAATTTCAGATTTTTGCTGAAATTGTGACTCCGGGGCTTAGAAAAATTTTTTTTCGCACGTTTAGTCTTTGAGGGCTGATTTCATTTCCAATCATAAAAAGCCGTCTGTTTTCACCGCCAAACCTTTCAGGGGAGAATTTGCAACAGTTTGGCACCATTTTTGAGAGAATTGGAGAATTTCAGATTTTTGCTGAAATTGTGACCCCGGGTCTTAGAAATTTTTTTTTCCACAGGTTTTGTCTTTGAGGGTTGATATCATTTCCTATGATAAATAGGCTTCTGTTTCCACCGCCAAACCTTTTAGGGGAGAATTTGCAACAGTTTGGCACCATTTTTGAGAGAATTGGAGAATTTCAGATTTTTGCTGAAATTGTGACCCCGGGGCTTAGAAATTTTTTTTTTCACAGGTTTTGTCTTCAAGGGTTGATTTCTTGGCGTATGACAAAAAGGCTTCTGTTTCCACCGCCAAACCTTTCAGGGGAGAATTTGCAACAGTTTGGCACCATTTTTGAGAGAATTGGAGAATTTCAGATTTTTGCTGAAATTGTGACCCCGGGGCTTAGAAAATTTTTTTTACACAGGTTTTGTCTTTGAGGGTTGATATCATTTCCTATGATAAATAGGCTTCTGTTTCCACCGCCAAACCTTTCAGGGGAGAATTTGCAACAGTTTGGCACCATTTTTGAGAGAATTGGAGAATTTCAGATTTTTGCTGAAATTGTGACCCCGGGGCTTAGAAAAAATTTTTTTCGCACGTTTTGTCTTCGAGGGCTGATTTCATTTCCTATGATAAATAGGCTTCTGTTTCCACCGCCAAACCTTTCAGGGGAGAATTTGCAACAGTTTGGCACCGTTTTTGAGAGAATTGGAGAATTTCAGATTTTTGCTGAAATTGTGACCCCGGGTCTTAGAAATTTTTTTTTCCACAGGTTTTGTCTTTGAGGGTTGATATCATTTCCTATGATAAATAGGCTTCTGTTTCCACCGCCAAACCTTTTAGGGGATAATTTGCAACAGTTTGGCACCATTTTTGAGAGAATTGGAGAATTTCAGATTTTTGCTGAAATTGTGACCCCGGGTCTTAGAAATTTTTTTTTCCACAGGTTTTGTCTTTGAGGGTTGATATCATTTCCTATGATAAATAGGCTTCTGTTTCCACCGCCAAACCTTTTAGGGGATAATTTGCAACAGTTTGGCACCATTTTTGAGAGAATTGGAGAATTTCAGATTTTTGCTGAAATTGTGACTCCGGGGCTTAGAAAAAAATTTTTTCGCACGTTTTGTCTTTGAGGGCTGATTTCATTTCCAATCATAAAAAGCCGTCTGTTTTCACCGCCAAACCTTTCAGGGGAGAATTTGCAACAGTTTGGCACCATTTTTGAGAGAATTGGAGAATTTCAGATTTTTGCTGAAATTGTGACCCCGGGTCTTAGAATTTTTTTTTTCCACAGGTTTTGTCTTTGAGGGTTGATATCATTTCCTATGATAAATAGGCTTCTGTTTCCACCGCCAAACCTTTTAGGGGAGAATTTGCAACAGTTTGGCACCATTTTTGAGAGAATTGGAGAATTTCAGATTTTTGCTGAAATTGTGACCCCGGGGCTTAGAAAAAAATTTTTTCGCACGTTTTGTCTTCGAGGGCTGATTTCATTTCCTATGATAAATAGGCTTCTGTTTCCACCGCCAAACCTTTCAGGGGAGAATTTGCAACAGTTTGGCACCGTTTTTGAGAGAATTGGAGAATTTCAGATTTTTGCTGAAATTGTGACCCCGGGGCTTAGAAAATTTTTTTTTCACAGGTTTTGTCTTCGAGGGCTGATTTCTTGGCGTATGACAAAAAGGCTTCTGTTTCCACCGCCAAACCTTTCAGGGGAGAATTTGCAACAGTTTGGCACCATTTTTGAGAGAATTGGAGAATTTCAGTTTTTTGCTGAAATTGTGACCCCGGGTCTTAGAAATTTTTTTTTCCCACAGGTTTTGTCTTTGAGGGTTGATATCATTTCCTATGATAAATAGGCTTCTGTTTCCACCGCCAAACCTTTTAGGGTAGAATTTGCAACAGTTTGGCACCATTTTTGAGAGAATTGGAGAATTTCAGATTTTTGCTGAAATTGTGACTCCGGGGCTTAGAAAAAAATTTTTTCGCACGTTTTGTCTTTGAGGGCTGATTTCATTTCCAATCATAAAAAGCCGTCTGTTTTCACCGCCAAACCTTTCAGGGGAGAATTTGCAACAGTTTGGCACCATTTTTGAGAGAATTGGAGAATTTCAGATTTTTGCTGAAATTTTGACCCCGGGGGTTAGAATTTTTTTTTTTTCATAGGTTTTGTCTTCGAGGGCTGATTTCATTTCCTATGATAAAAAGGCTTCTGTTTCCACCGCCAAACCTTTCAGGGGAGAATTTGCAACAGTTTGGCACCATTTTTGAGAGAATTGCAGAATTTCAGATTTTTGCTGAAATTGTGACCCCGGGGCTTAGAAATTTTTTTCCCCACAGGTTTTGTCTTTGATGGTTGATATCATTTCCTATGATAAATAGGCTTCTGTTTCCACCGCCAAACCTTTCAGGGGAGAATTTGCAACAGTTTGGCACCATTTTTGAGAGAATTGGAGAATTTCAGATTTTTGCTGAAATTGTGACCCCGGGGCTTAGAAAAAATTTTTTTCACACGTTTTGTCTTTGAGGGCTGATTTCATTTCCTATCATAAAAAGGCTTCTGTTTCCACCGCCAGACCTTTCTGGGGAGAATTTGCAATAGTTTGGCACCATTTTTGAGAGAATTGGAGAATTTCAGATTTTTGCTGAAATTGTGACCCCGGGGCTTAGAAATTTTTTTTTTCACAGGTTTTGTCTTCGAGGGCTGATTTCATTTCCGATGATAAAAACGCTTTTGTTTCCACCGCCAAACCTTTCAGGGGAGAATTTGCAACAGTTTGGCACCATTTTTGAGAGAATTGGAGAATTTCAGATTTTTGCTGAAATTGTGACCCCGGGGGTTAGAAATTTTTTTTTTCACAGGTTTTGTCTTCGAGGGCTGATTTCATTTCCTATGATAAAAAGGCTTCTGTTTCCACCGCCAAACCTTTCAGGGGAGAATTTGCAACAGTTTGGCACCATTTTTGAGAGAATTGGAGAATTTCAGATTTTTGCTGAAATTGTGACCCCGGGGCTTAGAAAATTTTTCTTCCACAGCTTTTGTCTTTGAGGGTTGATTTCATTTCCTATGATAAAAAGCCGTCTGTTTTCACCGCCAAACCTTTCAGGGGAGAATTTGCAACAGTTTGGCACCATTTTTGAGAGAATTGGAGAATTTCAGATTTTTGCTGAAATTGTGACCCCGGGGCTTAGAAATTTTTTTTTTCACAGGTTTTGTCTTCGAGGGCTGATTTCATTTCCTATGATAAATAGGCTTCTGTTTCCACCGCCAAACCTTTTAGGGGAGAATTTGCAACAGTTTGGCACCATTTTTGAGAGAATTGGAGAATTTCAGATTTTTGCTGAAATTGTGACCCCGGGGCTTAGAAATTTTTTTTTTCACAGGTTTTGTCTTCAAGGGTTGATTTCTTGGCGTATGACAAAAAGGCTTCTGTTTCCAAAGCCAAACCTTTCAGGGGAGAATTTGCAACAGTTTGGCACCATTTTTGAGAGAATTGGAGAATTTCAGATTTTTGCTGAAATTGTGACCCCGGGGCTTAGAAAATTTTTTTTACACAGGTTTTGTCTTTGAGGGTTGATATCATTTCCTATGATAAATAGGCTTCTGTTTCCACCGCCAAACCTTTCAGGGGAGAATTTGCAATAGTTTGGCACCATTTTTGAGAGAATTGGAGAATTTCAGATTTTTGCTGAAATTGTGACCCCGGGGCTTAGAAAAAAATTTTTTCGCACGTTTTGTCTTCGAGGGCTGATTTCATTTCCTATGATAAATAGGCTTCTGTTTCCACCGCCAAACCTTTCAGGGGAGAATTTGCAACAGTTTGGCACCGTTTTTGAGAGAATTGGAGAATTTCAGATTTTTGCTGAAATTGTGACCCCGGGGCTTAGAAAAAAAATTTTTCACAGGTTTTGTCTTCGAGGGCTGATTTCTTGGCGTATGACAAAAAGGCTTCTGTTTCCACCGCCAAACCTTTCAGGGGAGAATTTGCAACAGTTTGGCACCATTTTTGAGAGAATTGGAGAATTTCAGATTTTTGCTGAAATTGTGACCCCGGGGCTTAGAAAATTTTTTTCCCACAGCTTTTGTCTTTGAGGGTTGATTTCATTTCCTATGATAAAAAGGCTTCTGTTTCCACCGCCAAACCTTTCAGGGGAGAATTTGCAACAGTTTGGCACCATTTTTGAGAGAATTGGAGAATTTCAGATTTTTGCTGAAATTGTGACCCCGGGGCTTAGAAATTTTTTTTTTCACAGGTTTTGTGTTCGAGGGCTGATTTCATTTCCTATGATAAAAAGGCTTCTGTTTCCACCGCCAAACCTTTCAGGGGAGAATTTTCAACAGTTTGGCACCATTTTTGAGAGAATTGGAGAATTTCAGATTTTTGCTGAAATTGTGACCCCGGGGCTTAGAATTTTTTTTTTCCACAGGTTTTGTCTTTGAGGGTTGATATCATTTCCTATGATAAATAGGCTTCTGTTTCCACCTCCAAACCTTTTAGGGGAGAATTTGCAACAGTTTGGCACCATTTTTGAGAGAATTGGAGAATTTCAGATTTTTGCTGAAATTGTGACCCCGGGGCTTAGAAATTTTTTTTTTCACAGGTTTTGTCTTCAAGGGTTGATTTCTTGGCGTATGACAAAAAGGCTTCTGTTTCCACCGCCAAACCTTTCAGGGGAGAATTTGCAACAGTTTGGCACCATTTTTGAGAGAATTGGCGAATTTCAGATTTTTGCTGAAATTGTGACCCCGGGGCTTAGAAAATTTTTTTTACACAGGTTTTGTCTTTGAGGGTTGATATCATTTCCTATGATAAATAGGCTTCTGTTTCCACCGCCAAACCTTTCAGGGGAGAATTTGCAACAGTTTGGCACCATTTTTGAGAGAATTGGAGAATTTCAGATTTTTGCTGAAATTGTGACCCCGGGGCTTAGAAAAAAATTTTTTCGCACGTTTTGTCTTCGAGGGCTGATTTCATTTCCTATGATAAATAGGCTTCTGTTTCCACCGCCAAACCTTTCAGGGGAGAATTTGCAACAGTTTGGCACCGTTTTTGAGAGAATTGGAGAATTTCAGATTTTTGCTGAAATTGTGACCCCGGGGCTTAGAAAATTTTTTTTTCACAGGTTTTGTCTTCGAGGGCTGATTTCTTGGCGTATGACAAAAAGGCTTCTGTTTCCACCGCCAAACCTTTCAGGGGAGAATTTGCAACAGTTTGGCACCATTTTTGAGAGAATTGGAGAATTTCAGATTTTTGCTGAAATTGTGACCCCGGGTCTTAGAAATTTTTTTTTCCACAGGTTTTGTCTTTGAGGGTTGATATCATTTCCTATGATAAATAGGCTTCTGTTTCCACCGCCAAACTTTTTAGGGGATAATTTGCAACAGTTTGGCACCATTTTTGAGAGAATTGGAGAATTTCAGATTTTTGCTGAAATTGTGACTCCGGGGCTTAGAAAAATTTTTTTTCGCACGTTTAGTCTTTGAGGGCTGATTTCATTTCCAATCATAAAAAGCCGTCTGTTTTCACCGCCAAACCTTTCAGGGGAGAATTTGCAACAGTTTGGCACCATTTTTGAGAGAATTGGAGAATTTCAGATTTTTGCTGAAATTGTGACCCCGGGTCTTAGAAATTTTTTTTTCCACAGGTTTTGTCTTTGAGGGTTGATATCATTTCCTATGATAAATAGGCTTCTGTTTCCACCGCCAAACCTTTTAGGGGAGAATTTGCAACAGTTTGGCACCATTTTTGAGAGAATTGGAGAATTTCAGATTTTTGCTGAAATTGTGACCCCGGGGCTTAGAAATTTTTTTTTTCACAGGTTTTGTCTTCAAGGGTTGATTTCTTGGCGTATGACAAAAAGGCTTCTGTTTCCACCGCCAAACCTTTCAGGGGAGAATTTGCAACAGTTTGGCACCATTTTTGAGAGAATTGGAGAATTTCAGATTTTTGCTGAAATTGTGACCCCGGGGCTTAGAAAATTTTTTTTACACAGGTTTTGTCTTTGAGGGTTGATATCATTTCCTATGATAAATAGGCTTCTGTTTCCACCGCCAAACCTTTCAGGGGAGAATTTGCAACAGTTTGGCACCATTTTTGAGAGAATTGGAGAATTTCAGATTTTTGCTGAAATTGTGACCCCGGGGCTTAGAAAAAATTTTTTTCGCACGTTTTGTCTTCGAGGGCTGATTTCATTTCCTATGATAAATAGGCTTCTGTTTCCACCGCCAAACCTTTCAGGGGAGAATTTGCAACAGTTTGGCACCGTTTTTGAGAGAATTGGAGAATTTCAGATTTTTGCTGAAATTGTGACCCCGGGTCTTAGAAATTTTTTTTTCCACAGGTTTTGTCTTTGAGGGTTGATATCATTTCCTATGATAAATAGGCTTCTGTTTCCACCGCCAAACCTTTTAGGGGATAATTTGCAACAGTTTGGCACCATTTTTGAGAGAATTGGAGAATTTCAGATTTTTGCTGAAATTGTGACCCCGGGTCTTAGAAATTTTTTTTTCCACAGGTTTTGTCTTTGAGGGTTGATATCATTTCCTATGATAAATAGGCTTCTGTTTCCACCGCCAAACCTTTTAGGGGATAATTTGCAACAGTTTGGCACCATTTTTGAGAGAATTGGAGAATTTCAGATTTTTGCTGAAATTGTGACTCCGGGGCTTAGAAAAAAATTTTTTCGCACGTTTTGTCTTTGAGGGCTGATTTCATTTCCAATCATAAAAAGCCGTCTGTTTTCACCGCCAAACCTTTCAGGGGAGAATTTGCAACAGTTTGGCACCATTTTTGAGAGAATTGGAGAATTTCAGATTTTTGCTGAAATTGTGACCCCGGGTCTTAGAATTTTTTTTTTCCACAGGTTTTGTCTTTGAGGGTTGATATCATTTCCTATGATAAATAGGCTTCTGTTTCCACCGCCAAACCTTTTAGGGGAGAATTTGCAACAGTTTGGCACCATTTTTGAGAGAATTGGAGAATTTCAGATTTTTGCTGAAATTGTGACCCCGGGGCTTAGAAAAAAATTTTTTCGCACGTTTTGTCTTCGAGGGCTGATTTCATTTCCTATGATAAATAGGCTTCTGTTTCCACCGCCAAACCTTTCAGGGGAGAATTTGCAACAGTTTGGCACCGTTTTTGAGAGAATTGGAGAATTTCAGATTTTTGCTGAAATTGTGACCCCGGGGCTTAGAAAATTTTTTTTTCACAGGTTTTGTCTTCGAGGGCTGATTTCTTGGCGTATGACAAAAAGGCTTCTGTTTCCACCGCCAAACCTTTCAGGGGAGAATTTGCAACAGTTTGGCACCATTTTTGAGAGAATTGGAGAATTTCAGTTTTTTGCTGAAATTGTGACCCCGGGTCTTAGAAATTTTTTTTTCCCACAGGTTTTGTCTTTGAGGGTTGATATCATTTCCTATGATAAATAGGCTTCTGTTTCCACCGCCAAACCTTTTAGGGTAGAATTTGCAACAGTTTGGCACCATTTTTGAGAGAATTGGAGAATTTCAGATTTTTGCTGAAATTGTGACTCCGGGGCTTAGAAAAAAATTTTTTCGCACGTTTTGTCTTTGAGGGCTGATTTCATTTCCAATCATAAAAAGCCGTCTGTTTTCACCGCCAAACCTTTCAGGGGAGAATTTGCAACAGTTTGGCACCATTTTTGAGAGAATTGGAGAATTTCAGATTTTTGCTGAAATTTTGACCCCGGGGGTTAGAATTTTTTTTTTTTCATAGGTTTTGTCTTCGAGGGCTGATTTCATTTCCTATGATAAAAAGGCTTCTGTTTCCACCGCCAAACCTTTCAGGGGAGAATTTGCAACAGTTTGGCACCATTTTTGAGAGAATTGCAGAATTTCAGATTTTTGCTGAAATTGTGACCCCGGGGCTTAGAAATTTTTTTCCCCACAGGTTTTGTCTTTGATGGTTGATATCATTTCCTATGATAAATAGGCTTCTGTTTCCACCGCCAAACCTTTCAGGGGAGAATTTGCAACAGTTTGGCACCATTTTTGAGAGAATTGGAGAATTTCAGATTTTTGCTGAAATTGTGACCCCGGGGCTTAGAAAAAATTTTTTTCACACGTTTTGTCTTTGAGGGCTGATTTCATTTCCTATCATAAAAAGGCTTCTGTTTCCACCGCCAGACCTTTCTGGGGAGAATTTGCAATAGTTTGGCACCATTTTTGAGAGAATTGGAGAATTTCAGATTTTTGCTGAAATTGTGACCCCGGGGCTTAGAAATTTTTTTTTTCACAGGTTTTGTCTTCGAGGGCTGATTTCATTTCCGATGATAAAAACGCTTTTGTTTCCACCGCCAAACCTTTCAGGGGAGAATTTGCAACAGTTTGGCACCATTTTTGAGAGAATTGGAGAATTTCAGATTTTTGCTGAAATTGTGACCCCGGGGGTTAGAAATTTTTTTTTTCACAGGTTTTGTCTTCGAGGGCTGATTTCATTTCCTATGATAAAAAGGCTTCTGTTTCCACCGCCAAACCTTTCAGGGGAGAATTTGCAACAGTTTGGCACCATTTTTGAGAGAATTGGAGAATTTCAGATTTTTGCTGAAATTGTGACCCCGGGGCTTAGAAAATTTTTCTTCCACAGCTTTTGTCTTTGAGGGTTGATTTCATTTCCTATGATAAAAAGGCTTCTGTTTCCACCGCCAAACCTTTCAGGGGAGAATTTGCAACAGTTTGGCACCATTTTTGAGAGAATTGCAGAATTTCAGATTTTTGCTGAAATTGTGACCCCGGGGCTTAGAAATTTTTTTCCCCACAGGTTTTGTCTTTGAGGGTTGATATCATTTCCTATGATAAATAGGCTTCTGTTTCCACCGCCAAACCTTTCAGGGGAGAATTTGCAACAGTTTGGCACCATTTTTGAGAGAATTGGAGAATTTCAGATTTTTGCTGAAATTGTGACTCCGGGGCTTAGAAAAAATTTTTTTCGCACGTTTTGTCTTCGAGGGCTGATTTCATTTCCTATTATAAAAAGCCTTCTCTTTTCACCGCCAAACCTTTCAGGGGAGAATTTGCAACAGTTTGGCACCATTTTTGAGAGAATTGGAGAATTTCAGATTTTTGCTGAAATTGTGACCCCAGGGGTTAGAAATTTTTTTTTTCACAGGTTTTGTCTTCGAGGGCTGATTTCATTTCCTATGATAAAAAGGCTTCTGTTTCCACCGCCAAACCTTTCAGGGGAGAATTTGCAACAGTTTGGCACCATTTTTGAGAGAATTGGAGAATTTCAGATTTTTGCTGAAATTGTGACTCCGGGGCTTAGAAAAAAAATTTTTCGCACGTTTTGTCTTCGAGGGCTGATTTCATTTCCTATGATAAAAAGGCTTCTGTTTCCACCGCCAAACCTTTCAGGAGAGAATTTGCAACAGTTTGGCACCATTTTTGAGAGAATTGGAGAATTTCAGATTTTTGCTGAAATTGTGACCCCAGGGGTTAGAAATTTTTTTTTTCACAGGTTTTGTCTTCGAGGGCTGATTTCATTTCCTATGATAAAAAGGCTTCTGTTTCCACCGCCAAACCTTTCAGGGGAGAATTTGCAACAGTTTGGCACCATTTTTGAGAGAATTGGAGAATTTCAGATTTTTGCTGAAATTGTGACCCCGGGGCTTAGAAAATTTTTCTTCCACAGCTTTTGTCTTTGAGGGTTGATTTCATTTCCTATGATAAAAAGGCTTCTGTTTCCACCGCCAAACCTTTCAGGGGAGAATTTGCAAAAGTTTGGCACCATTTTTGAGAGAATTGCAGAATTTCAGATTTTTGCTGAAATTGTGACCCCGGGGCTTAGAATTTTTTTTTTTCACAGGTTTTGTCTTTGAGGGTTGATATCATTTCCTATGATAAATAGGCTTCTGTTTCCACCGCCAAACCTTTCAGGGGAGAATTTGCAACAGTTTGGCACCATTTTTGAGAGAATTGGAGAATTTCAGATTTTTGCTGAAATTGTGACTCCGGGGCTTAGAAAAAAAATTTTTCGCACGTTTTGTCTTCGAGGGCTGATTTCATTTCCTATGATAAAAAGGCTTCTGTTTCCACCGCCAAACCTTTCAGGGGAGAATTTGCAACAGTTTGGCACCATTTTTGAGAGAATTGGAGAATTTCAGATTTTTGCTGAAATTGTGACCCCAGGGGTTAGAAATTTTTTTTTTCACAGGTTTTGTCTTCGAGGGCTGATTTCATTTCCGATGATAAAAAGGCTTCTGTTTCCACCGCCAAACCTTTCAGGGGAGAATTTGCAACAGTTTGGCACCATTTTTGAGAGAATTGGAGAATTTCAGATTTTTGCTGAAATTGTGACCCCGGGGCTTAGAAAATTTTTTTTCCACAGCTTTTGTCTTTGAGGGTTGATTTCATTTCCTATGATAAATAGGCTTCTGTTTCCACCGCCAAACCTTTCAGGGGAGAATTTGCAACAGTTTGGCACCATTTTTGAGAGAATTGGAGAATTTCAGATTTTTGCTGAAATTGTGACGCCGGGGCTTAGAAAATTTTTTTTCCACAGCTTTTGTCTTTGAGGGTTGATTTCATTTCCTATGATAAATAGGCTTCTGTTTCCACCGCCAAACCTTTCAGGGGAGAATTTGCAACAGTTTGGCACCATTTTTGAGAGAATTGGAGAATTTCAGATTTTTGCTGAAATTGTGACCCCGGGGCTTAGAAAATTTTTTTTTTGACACATTTTGTCTTCGAGGGCTGATTTCATTTCCTAGTATAAAAAGCCTTCTGTTTTCACCGCCAAACCTTTCAGGGGAGAATTTGCAACAGTTTCGCACCATTTTTGAGAGAATTAGAGAATTTCAGATTTTTGCTGAAATTGTGACCCCAGGGGTTAGAAATTTTTTTTTCCACAGGTTTTGTCTTCGAGGGCTGATTTCATTTCCTATGATAAAAAGGCTTCTGTTTTCACCGCCAAACCTTTCAGGGGAGAATTTGCAACAGTTTGGCACCATTTTTGAGAGAATTGGAGAATTTCAGATTTTTGCTGAAATTGTGACCCCGGGGCTTAGAAAAATTTTTTTCCACAGCTTTTGTCTTTGAGGGTTGATTTCATTTCCTATGATAAATAGGCGTCTGTTTCCACCGCCAAACCTTTCAGGGGAGAATTTGCAACAGTTTGGCACCATTTTTGAGAGAATTGGAGAATTTCAGATTTTTGCTGAAATTGTGACCCAGGGGCTTAGAAAAAATGTTATTCACACGTTTTGTCTTCGAGGGTTGATTTCATTTCCTATGATAAATAGGCTTCTGTTTCCACCGCCAAACCTTTCAGGGGAGAATTTGCAACAGTTTGGCACCATTTTTGAGAGAACTGGAGAATTTCAGATTTTTGCTGAAATTGTGACCCCGGGGGTTAGAATTTTTTTTTTTCACAGGTTTTGTCTTCGAGGGCTGATTTCATTTCCGATGATAAAAACGCTTCTGTTTCCACCGCCAAACCTTTCAGGGGAGAATTTGCAACAGTTTGGCACCATTTTTGAGAGAATTGGAGAATTTCAGATTTTTGCTGAAATTGTGACCCCGGGGGTTAGAAATTTTTTTTTTCACAGGTTTTGTCTTCGAGGGCTGATTTCATTTCCTATGATAAAAAGGCTTCTGTTTCCACCGCCAAACCTTTCAGGGGAGAATTTGCAACAGTTTGGCACCATTTTTGAGAGAATTGGAGAATTTCAGATTTTTGCTGAAATTGTGACCCCGGGGCTTAGAAAAATTTTTTTTTGACACATTTTGTCTTCGAGGGCTGATTTCATTTCCTAGTATAAAAAGCCTTCTGTTTTCACCGCCAAACCTTTCAGGGGAGAATTTGCAACAGTTTCGCACCATTTTTGAGAGAATTAGAGAATTTCAGATTTTTGCTGAAATTGTGACCCCAGGGCTTAGAAAATTTTTTTTTCACAAGTTTTGTCTTCGAGGGCTGATTTCATTTCCGATGATAAAAACGCTTCTGTTTCCACCGCCAAACCTTTCAGGGGAGAATTTGCAACAGTTTGGCACCATTTTTGAGAGAATTGGAGAATTTCAGATTTTTGCTGAAATTGTGACCCCGGGGGTTAGAAATTTTTTTTTTCACAGGTTTTGTCTTCGAGGGCTGATTTCATTTCCTATGATAAAAAGGCTTCTGTTTCCACCGCCAAACCTTTCAGGGGAGAATTTGCAACAGTTTGGCACCATTTTTGAGAGAATTGGAGAATTTCAGATTTTTGCTGAAATTGTGACCCCGGGGCTTAGAAAAATTTTTTTTTGACACATTTTGTCTTCGAGGGCTGATTTCATTTCCTAGTATAAAAAGCCTTCTGTTTTCACCGCCAAACCTTTCAGGGGAGAATTTGCAACAGTTTCGCACCATTTTTGAGAGAATTAGAGAATTTCAGATTTTTGCTGAAATTGTGACCCCAGGGCTTAGAAAATTTTTTTTTCACATGTTTTGTCTTCGAGGGCTGATTTCATTTCCTATGATAAAAAGGCTTCTGTTTCCACCGACAAACCTTTCAGGGGAGAATTTGCAACAGTTTGGCACCATTTTTGAGAGAACTGGAGAATTTCAGATTTTTGCTGAAGTTGTGACCCCGGGGCTTAGAAATTTTTTTTTCCACAGGTTTTGTCTTCGAGGGCTGATTTCATTTCCGATGATAAAAAGGCTTCTGTTTCCACCGCCAAACCTTTCAGGGGAGAATTTGCAACAGTTTGGCACCATTTTTGAGAGAATTGGAGAATTTCAGATTTTTGCTGAAATTGTGACCCCGGGGCTTAGAAATTTTTTTTTACACAGGTTTTGTCTTTGAGGGTTGATTTCATTTCCTATGATAAAAAGGCTTCTGTTTCCACCGCCAAACCTTTCAGGGGAGAATTTGCAACAGTTTGGCACCATTTTTGAGAGAATTGGAGAATTTCAGATTTTTGCTGAAATTGTGACCCCGGGGCTTAGAAATTTTTTTTTACACAGGTTTTGTCTTTGAGGGTTGATTTCATTTCCTATGATAAAAAGGCTTCTGTTTCCACCGCCAAACCTTTCAGGGGAGAATTTGCAACAGTTTGACACCATTTTTGAGAGAATTGGAGAATTTCAGATTTTTGATGAAATTGTGACCCCGGGGCTTAGAAAAATTTTTCTTCCACAGGTTTTGTCTTTGAGGGTTGATTTCATTTCCTATGATAAAAAGGCTTCTGTTTCCACCGCCAAACCTTTCAGGGGAGAATTTGCAACAGTTTGGCACCATTTTTGAGAGAATTGGAGAATTTCAGATTTTTGCTGAAATTGTGACCCCGGGGCTTAGAAAATTTTTCTTCCACAGCTTTTTTCTTTGAGGGTTGATTTCATTTCCTATGATAAAAAGGCTTCTCTTTCCACCGCCAAACCTTTCAGGGGAGAATTTGCAACAGTTTGGCACCATTTTTGAGAGAATTGCAGAATTTCAGATTTTTGCTGAAATTGTGACCCCGGGGCTTAGAAATTTTTTTTTACACAGGTTTTGTCTTTGAGGGTTGATTTCATTTCCTATGATAAAAAGGCTTCTGTTTCCACCGCCAAACCTTTCAGGGGAGAATTTGCAACAGTTTGACACCATTTTTGAGAGAATTGGAGAATTTCAGATTTTTGATGAAATTGTGACCCCGGGGCTTAGAAAAATTTTTCTTCCACAGGTTTTGTCTTTGAGGGTTGATTTCATTTCCTATGATAAAAAGGCTTCTGTTTCCACCGCCAAACCTTTCAGGGGAGAATTTGCAACAGTTTGGCACCATTTTTGAGAGAATTGGAGAATTTCAGATTTTTGCTGAAATTGTGACCCCGGGGCTTAGAAAATTTTTCTTCCACAGCTTTTGTCTTTGAGGGTTGATTTCATTTCCTATGATAAAAAGGCTTCTCTTTCCACCGCCAAACCTTTCAGGGGAGAATTTGCAACAGTTTGGCACCATTTTTGAGAGAATTGCAGAATTTCAGATTTTTGCTGAAATTGTGACACCGGGGCTTAGAATTTTTTTTTTCACAGGTTTTGTCTTTGAGGGTTGATATCATTTCCTATGATAAATAGGCTTCTGTTTCCACCGCCAAACCTTTCAGGGGAGAATTTGCAACAGTTTGGCACCATTTTTGAGAGAATTGGAGAATTTCAGATTTTTGCTGAAATTGTGACTCCGGGGCTTAGAAAAAAATTTTTTCGCACGTTTTGTCTTCGAGGGCTGATTTCATTTCCTATTATAAAAAGCCTTCTCTTTTCACCGCCAAACCTTTCAGGGGAGAATTTGCAACAGTTTGGCACCATTTTTGAGAGAATTGGAGAATTTCAGATTTTTGCTGAAATTGTGACCCCAGGGGTTAGAAATTTTTTTTTCACAGGTTTTGTCTTCGAGGGCTGATTTCATTTCCTATGATAAAAAGGCTTCTGTTTCCACCGCCAAACCTTTCAGGGGAGAATTTGCAACAGTTTGGCACCATTTTTGAGAGAATTGGAGAATTTCAGATTTTTGCTGAAATTGTGACCCCGGGGCTTAGAAAAATTTTTTTCCACAGCTTTTGTCTTTGAGGGTTGATTTCATTTCCTATGATAAATAGGCTTCTGTTTCCACCGCCAAACCTTTCAGGGGAGAATTTGCAACAGTTTGGCACCATTTTTGAGAGAATTGGAGAATTTCAGATTTTTGCTGAAATTGTGACGCCGGGGCTTAGAAAATTTTTTTTCCACAGCTTTTGTCTTTGAGGGTTGATTTCATTTCCTATGATAAATAGGCTCCTGTTTCCACCGCCAAACCTTTCAGGGGAGAATTTGCAACAGTTTGGCACCATTTTTGAGAGAATTGGAGAATTTCAGATTTTTGCTGAAATTGTGACCCCGGGGCTTAGAAAATTTTTCTTCCACAGCTTTTGTCTTTGAGGGTTGATTTCATTTCCTATGATAAAAAGGCTTCTGTTTCCACCGCCAAACCTTTCAGGGGAGAATTTGCAACAGTTTGGCACCATTTTTGAGAGAACTGCAGAATTTCAGATTTTTGCTGAAATTGTGACCCCGGGGCTTAGAATTTTTTTTTTCACAGGTTTTGTCTTTGAGGGTTGATATCATTTCCTATGATAAATAGGCTTCTGTTTCCACCGCCAAACCTTTCAGGGGAGAATTTGCAACAGTTTGGCACCATTTTTGAGAGAATTGGAGAATTTCAGATTTTTGCTGAAATTGTGACTCCGGGGCTTAGAAAAATTTTTTTTCGCACGTTTTGTCTTCGAGGGCTGATTTCATTTCCTATTATAAAAAGCCTTCTCTTTTCACCGCCAAACCTTTCAGGGGAGAATTTGCAACAGTTTGGCACCATTTTTGAGAGAATTGGAGAATTTCAGATTTTTGCTGAAATTGTGACCCCAGGGGTTAGAAATTTTTTTTTCACAGGTTTTGTCTTCGAGGGCTGATTTCATTTCCTATGATAAAAAGGCTTCTGTTTCCACCGCCAAACCTTTCAGGGGAGAATTTGCAACAGTTTGGCACCATTTTTGAGAGAATTGGAGAATTTCAGATTTTTGCTGAAATTGTGACCCCGGGGCTTAGAAAAATTTTTTTCCACAGCTTTTGTCTTTGAGGGTTGATTTCATTTCCTATGATAAATAGGCTTCTGTTTCCACCGCCAAACCTTTCAGGGGAGAATTTGCAACAGTTTGGCACCATTTTTGAGAGAATTGGAGAATTTCAGATTTTTGCTGAAATTGTGACGCCGGGGCTTAGAAAATTTTTTTTCCACAGCTTTTGTCTTTGAGGGTTGATTTCATTTCCTATGATAAATAGGCTCCTGTTTCCACCGCCAAACCTTTCAGGGGAGAATTTGCAACAGTTTGGCACCATTTTTGAGAGAATTGGAGAATTTCAGATTTTTGCTGAAATTGTGACCCCAGGGGTTAGAAATTTTTTTTTCACAGGTTTTGTCTTCGAGGGCTGATTTCATTTCCTATGATAAAAAGGCTTCTGTTTCCACCGCCAAACCTTTCAGGGGAGAATTTGCAACAGTTTGGCACCATTTTTGAGAGAATTGGAGAATTTCAGATTTTTGCTGAAATTGTGACCCCGGGGCTTAGAAAAATTTTTTTCCACAGCTTTTGTCTTTGAGGGTTGATTTCATTTCCTATGATAAAAAGGCTTCTGTTTCCACCGCCAAACCTTTCAGGGGAGAATTTGCAACAGTTTGGCACCATTTTTGAGAGAATTGGAGAATTTCAGATTTTTGCTGAAATTGTGACCCCGGGGCTTAGAAAAAATTTTTTTCACACGTTTTGTCTTTGAGGGCTGATTTCATTTCCTATCATAAAAAGGCTTCTGTTTCCACCGCCAGACCTTTCTGGGGAGAATTTGCAATAGTTTGGCACCATTTTTGAGAGAATTGGAGAATTTCAGATTTTTGCTGAAATTGTGACCCCGGGGCTTAGAAATTTTTTTTTTCACAGGTTTTGTCTTCGAGGGCTGATTTCATTTCCGATGATAAAAACGCTTTTGTTTCCACCGCCAAACCTTTCAGGGGAGAATTTGCAACAGTTTGGCACCATTTTTGAGAGAATTGGAGAATTTCAGATTTTTGCTGAAATTGTGACCCCGGGGGTTAGAAATTTTTTTTTCCACAGGTTTTGTCTTCGAGGGCTGATTTCATTTCCTATGATAAAAAGGCTTCTGTTTCCACCGCCAAACCTTTCAGGGGAGAATTTGCAACAATTTGGCACCATTTTTGAGAGAATTGCAGAATTTCAGATTTTTGCTGAAATTGTGACCCCGGGGCTTAGAAATTTTTTTCCCCACAGGTTTTGTCTTTCAGGGTTGATATCATTTCCTATGATAAATAGGCTTCTGTTTCCACCGCCAAACCTTTCAGGGGAGAATTTGCAACAGTTTGGCACCATTTTTGAGAGAATTGGAGAATTTCAGATTTTTGCTGAAATTGTGACTCCGGGGCTTAGAAAAATTTTTTTTCGCACGTTTTGTCTTCGAGGGCTGATTTCATTTCCTATTATAAAAAGCCTTCTCTTTTCACCGCCAAACCTTTCAGGGGAGAATTTGCAACAGTTTGGCACCATTTTTGAGAGAATTGGAGAATTTCAGATTTTTGCTGAAATTGTGACCCCAGGGGTTAGAAATTTTTTTTTTCACAGGTTTTGTCTTCGAGGGCTGATTTCATTTCCTATGATAAAAAGGCTTCTGTTTCCACCGCCAAACCTTTCAGGGGAGAATTTGCAACAGTTTGGCACCGTTTTTGAGAGAATTGGAGAATTTCAGATTTTTGCTGAAATTGTGACCCCGGGGCTAAGAATTTTTTTTTTCCACAGGTTTTCTCTTCGAGGGCTGATTTCATTTCCTATGATAAATAGGCTTCTGTTTCCACCGCCAAACCTTTCAGGGGAGAATTTGCAACAGTTTGGCACCATTTTTGAGAGAATTGGAGAATTTCAGATTTTTGCTGAAATTGTGACCCCGGGGGTTAGAAATTTTTTTTTTTCACAGGTTTTGTCTTCGAGGGCTGATTTCATTTCCTATGATAAAAAGGCTTCTGTTTCCACCGCCAAACCTTTCAGGGGAGAATTTGCAACAGTTTGGCACCATTTTTGAGAGAATTGGAGAATTTCAGATTTTTGCTGAAATTGTGACCCCGGGGCTTAGAAAAAATTTTTTTCACACGTTTTGTCTTTGAGGGCTGATTTCATTTCCTATCATAAAAAGGCTTCTGTTTCCACCGCCAGACCTTTCTGGGGAGAATTTGCAATAGTTTGGCACCATTTTTGAGAGAATTGGAGAATTTCAGATTTTTGCTGAAATTGTGACCCCGGGGCTTAGAAATTTTTTTTTTCACAGGTTTTGTCTTCGAGGGCTGATTTCATTTCCGATGATAAAAACGCTTCTGTTTCCACCGCCAAACCTTTCAGGGGAGAATTTGCAACAGTTTGGCACCATTTTTGAGAGAATTGGAGAATTTCAGATTTTTGCTGAAATTGTGACCCCGGGGGTTAGAAATTTTTTTTTTTCACAGGTTTTGTCTTCGAGGGCTGATTTCATTTCCTATGATAAAAAGGCTTCTGTTTCCACCGCCAAACCTTTCAGGGGAGAATTTGCAACAGTTTGGCACCATTTTTGAGAGAATTGCAGAATTTCAGATTTTTGCTGAAATTGTGACCCCGGGGCTTAGAAATTTTTTTCCCCACAGGTTTTGTCTTTGATGGTTGATATCATTTCCTATGATAAATAGGCTTCTGTTTCCACCGCCAAACCTTTCAGGGGAGAATTTGCAACAGTTTGGCACCATTTTTGAGAGAATTGGAGAATTTCAGATTTTTGCTGAAATTGTGACCCCGGGGCTTAGAAAAAAATTTTTTCACACGTTTTGTCTTTGAGGGCTGATTTCATTTCCTATCATAAAAAGGCTTCTGTTTCCACCGCCAGACCTTTCTGGGGAGAATTTGCAATAGTTTGGCACCATTTTTGAGAGAATTGGAGAATTTCAGATTTTTGCTGAAATTGTGACCCCGGGGCTTAGAAATTTTTTTTTTCACAGGTTTTGTCTTCGACGGCTGATTTCATTTCCGATGATAAAAACGCTTTTGTTTCCACCGCCAAACCTTTCAGGGGAGAATTTGCAACAGTTTGGCACCATTTTTGAGAGAATTGGAGAATTTCAGATTTTTGCTGAAATTGTGACCCCGGGGGTTAGAAATTTTTTTTTTCACAGGTTTTGTCTTCGAGGGCTGATTTCATTTCCTATGATAAAAAGGCTTCTGTTTCCACCGCCAAACCTTTCAGGGGAGAATTTGCAACAGTTTGGCACCATTTTTGAGAGAATTGGAGAATTTCAGATTTTTGCTGAAATTGTGACCCCGGGGCTTAGAAAATTTTTCTTCCACAGCTTTTGTCTTTGAGGGTTGATTTCATTTCCTATGATAAAAAGGCTTCTGTTTCCACCGCCAAACCTTTCAGGGGAGAATTTGCAACAGTTTGGCACCATTTTTGAGAGAATTGCAGAATTTCAGATTTTTGCTGAAATTGTGACCCCGGGGCTTAGAAATTTTTTTCCACACAGGTTTTGTCTTTGAGGGTTGATATCATTTCCTATGATAAATAGGCTTCTGTTTCCACCGCCAAACCTTTCAGGGGAGAATTTGCAACAGTTTGGCACCATTTTTGAGAGAATTGGAGAATTTCAGATTTTTGCTGAAATTGTGACTCCGGGGCTTAGAAAAAATTTTTTTCGCACGTTTTGTCTTCGAGGGCTGATTTCATTTCCTATTATAAAAAGCCTTCTCTTTTCACCGCCAAACCTTTCAGGGGAGAATTTGCAACAGTTTGGCACCATTTTTGAGAGAATTGGAGAATTTCAGATTTTTGCTGAAATTGTGACCCCAGGGGTTAGAAATTTTTTTTTTCACAGGTTTTGTCTTCGAGGGCTGATTTCATTTCCTATGATAAAAAGGCTTCTGTTTCCACCGCCAAACCTTTCAGGGGAGAATTTGCAACAGTTTGGCACCGTTTTTGAGAGAATTGGAGAATTTCAGATTTTTGCTGAAATTGTGACCCCGGGGCTAAGAATTTTTTTTTTCCACAGGTTTTCTCTTCGAGGGCTGATTTCATTTCCTATGATAAATAGGCTTCTGTTTCCGCCGCCAAACCTTTCAGGGGAGAATTTGCAACAGTTTGGCACCATTTTTGAGAGAATTGGAGAATTTCAGATTTTTGCTGAAATTGTGACCCCGGGGGTTAGAAATTTTTTTTTTCACAGGTTTTGTCTTCGAGGGCTGATTTCATTTCCTATGATAAAAAGGCTTCTGTTTCCACCGCCAAACCTTTCAGGGGAGAATTTGCAACAGTTTGGCACCATTTTTGAGAGAATTGGAGAATTTCAGATTTTTGCTGAAATTGTGACCCCGGGGCTTAGAAAAAAATTTTTTCACACGTTTTGTCTTTGAGGGCTGATTTCATTTCCTATCATAAAAAGGCTTCTGTTTCCACCGCCAGACCTTTCTGGGGAGAATTTGCAATAGTTTGGCACCATTTTTGAGAGAATTGGAGAATTTCAGATTTTTGCTGAAATTGTGACCCCGGGGCTTAGAAATTTTTTTTTTCACAGGTTTTGTCTTCGAGGGCTGATTTCATTTCCGATGATAAAAACGCTTCTGTTTCCACCGCCAAACCTTTCAGGGGAGAATTTGCAACAGTTTGGCACCATTTTTGAGAGAATTGGAGAATTTCAGATTTTTGCTGAAATTGTGACCCCGGGGGTTAGAAATTTTTTTTTTTCACAGGTTTTGTCTTCGAGGGCTGATTTCATTTCCTATGATAAAAAGGCTTCTGTTTCCACCGCCAAACCTTTCAGGGGAGAATTTGCAACAGTTTGGCACCATTTTTGAGAGAATTGCAGAATTTCAGATTTTTGCTGAAATTGTGACCCCGGGGCTTAGAAATTTTTTTCCCCACAGGTTTTGTCTTTGATGGTTGATATCATTTCCTATGATAAATAGGCTTCTGTTTCCACCGCCAAACCTTTCAGGGGAGAATTTGCAACAGTTTGGCACCATTTTTTTTTTTTAAATATTTTTATTTTTCCATATAAACACAATACAACAAACATAAACATACAAAAACAAAAACAAAACAAAAAACATGTATCATTTCATATCCTAATTTCATATCCTATCTTCCCCGACTTCCTCATGCTTCCCCTTTCTGTATTCCAAATTCTTATCGATTGTTCAGCAAATCTTCCCTTATTTTAATTTAAATTTAGACTATTCTTCCTTATTTTCCTTGTCTTAACCATTGCTAATAGTAACCATTTACTTTCCAGTCCAACATCATTCTAACTTTCATTAACTTTATGATATTTCTTTAAATAGTCCTTGAATTTTTTCCATTCTTCTTGCGCTGCTTCTCTTCCCTGGTTTCGGATTCTGCTCGTCATTTCTGCCAAGCCCATATAGTCTATCACCTTCATCTGCCATTCTTCCAGTGTGGGTAGTTCTTGCGTCTTCCAGTACTTCGCAATGAGTATTCTAGCTGCTGTTGTAGCATACATAAAGAAAGTTATATCCGTCTTTAACACCCCTTGGCCGACAATACCCAAGAGAAAGGCCTCTGGTTTCTTGGGGAAAGTATATTTAAATACCTTTTTAAGCTCATTATAGATCATTTCCCAGAATGCCTTAATCTTCGGGCAGGTCCACCAAAGATGAAAAAATGTACCTTCAGTTTCTTTACATTTCCAACATTTGTTGTCAGGCACATGGTAAATCTTTGCAAGCTTGACTGGGGTTATGTACCACCTATATATCATTTTCATAATGTTTTCTCTTAAGGCATTACATGCCGTAAATTTTATCCCGGTGGTCCACAACTTTTCCCAATCAGCAAACAAAATATTATGACCAATGTCCTGAGCCCATTTAATCATGACCGATTTAACCGTTTCATCTTGTGTATTCCATTTCAGCAGCAAATTGTACATTTTGGACAAATTCTTAGTACTGGGTTCTAACAGTTCTGTCTCCAATTTTGATTTTTCCACCTGGAAGCCAATTTTACTGTCCAGTTTAAACGCTTCATTAATTTGATGGTAGTGGAACCAATCTCTCACCTTCCCTTTTAATTTCTCAAAACTCTGCAATCTCAATTTGTCCCCTTCCTTTTCCAAAATTTCCCAGTATCTTGGCCACTTGGGCTCCATATTTAACTTTTTAACTGCCTTAGCTTCCATTGGCGACAGCCACCTTGGAGTTTTATTTTCCAGCAAGTCTTTATATCTGTCCCAGACATTTAGTAGTGCTTTTCTGACAATATGATTTTTAAAACTTTTATGTGCTTTAACCTTGTCGTACCACAAATATGCATGCCACCCAAAAATGTTATTAAAACCTTCCAAATCCAAAATGTCTGTGTTTTCAAGAAGTAGCCATTCTTTCAGCCAGCAGAAAGCTGCCGCTTCATAGTAAAGTTTAAAGTCTGGCAGGGCAAACCCCCCTCTTTCCTTTGAATCCGTTAGTATCTTAAATTTAATTCTGGGCTTTTTGCCCTGCCAGACAAATTTAGATATGTCTTTTTGCCACCTCTTGAAACAATCCATTTTATCAATTATTTGCAATGCTTGGAACAAAAACAACATTCTTGGCAATACATTCATCTTTATAGCTGCAATACGGCCTAACAAGGAAAGCTTCAAGTTAGACCAAATCTCCAAATCTTTTTTCACTTCTCTCCAAGTTTTTTCATAATTATCTTTAAACAAATTCACATTTTTAGCTGTCATATTTATACCCAAATATTTCACTTTTTTAACCACAGTCAACCCTGTCTCATTCTGGAACCTTTCCTTTTCTATCTGTGTCAAATTTTTCTCCAAAACCTTTGTCTTAGACTTATTCAATTTGAATCCTGCCATTTGACCAAACTCTTGGATTATTTCCAAAACTCTTTTCGTGCTAGCTTCTGGCTCTTGCAATGTAAGTACTAAGTCATCTGCAAATGCTCTCAGTTTATATTGTTTGGCTCCGACCTGAATCCCTTTAACCAACTGGTCCCTCCTAATCATATTAAGCAAAACCTCCAGGACCGATATAAAAAGTAATGGGGAGATAGGGCACCCCTGACGTGTCCCTTTTTCAATCTTGAACTCTTCTGTAACCACATTATTTACAATTAGTTTGGCTTTCTGTTCAGAGTATATTGCACCTATACCATTTTCAAACCCTTGGCCTACCCCCATCCCCCGGAGGTTCTTCAACATAAAACTCCAAGAAATGTTGTCAAAGGCTTTCTCGGCATCCACAAATATCAAAACAGCTTTAGTGTTTATGTTCACTTCCAGCTTTTCCAAAATGTCAATTATATTCCTTACATTGTTCGACAAGTGCCTTTTTGGGAGAAAGCCCGCTTGGTCCCCGTGAATCTCCTCCATCAAAACTCTCTTCAGTCTTTTTGCCAAAATATCAGCAAAGATTTTGTAATCCACATTCAATAACGAGATGGGTCGGTAGTTTTTAAGTTGGGTCTTTTCAGTCTCTGTCTTTGGTATAAGTGTAATGTAGGCCTCTCTCCACGTATCGGGTGCCCTTTTCCCTTCCATAATCTCATTGCAGACTTCCTTCAAAGGTTGTATCAACCCTTCCTTCAAAACTTTGTAGTATTTGGAAGTCAGTCCATCCGGTCCAGGGGATTTGCCCAGCGTCATGCCTTGAATGGCATCTTCTATTTCTTGTGCTGATATCTCCTGGTTCAATATTATCTTACTTTCATGCGAAACCTTTTTCAGCCCATTTTCCTCGAGGAACTGTTGTATGTCCATTTCTTTTTGCGGCCCAGTTTGGCACCATTTCTGAGAGAATTGGAGAATTTCAGATTTTTGCTGAAATTGTGACTCCGGGGCTTAGAAAAATTTTTTTTCGCACGTTTTGTCTTCGAGGGCTGATTTCATTTCCTATTATAAAAAGCCTTCTCTTTTCACCGCCAAACCTTTCAGGGGAGAATTTGCAACAGTTTGGCACCATTTTTGAGAGAATTGGAGAATTTCAGATTTTTGCTGAAATTGTGACCCCAGGGTTTAGAAATTTTTTTTTTCACAGGTTTTGTCTTCGAGGGCTGATTTCATTTCCTATGATAAAAAGGCTTCTGTTTCCACCGCCAAACCTTTCAGGGGAGAATTTGCAACAGTTTGGCACCGTTTTTGAGAGAATTGGAGAATTTCAGATTTTTGCTGAAATTGTGACCCCGGGGCTTAGAAAAATTTTTTTCCACAGCTTTTGTCTTTGAGGGTTGATTTCATTTCCTATGATAAATAGGCTTCTGTTTCCACCGCCAAACCTTTCAGGGGAGAATTTGCAACAGTTTGGCACCATTTTTGAGAGAATTGCAGAATTTCAGATTTTTGCTGAAATTGTGACCCAGGGGCTTAGAAAAAATTTTATTCACACGTTTTGTCTTCGAGGGTTGATTTCATTTCCTATGATAAATAGGCTTCTGTTTCCACCGCCAAACCTTTCAGGGGAGAATTTGCAACAGTTTGGCACCATTTTTGAGAGAATTGGAGAATTTCAGATTTTTGCTGAAATTGTGACCCCGGGGGTTAGAAATTTTTTTTTTCACAGGTTTTGTCTTCGAGGGCTGATTTCATTTCCTATGATAAAAAGGCTTCTGTTTCCACCGCCAAACCTTTCAGGGGAGAATTTGCAACAGTTTGGCACCATTTTTGAGAGAATTGGAGAATTTCAGATTTTTGCTGAAATTGTGACCCCGGGGCTTAGAAATTTTTTTTTCCACAGCTTTTGTCTATGATGGTCGATTTCATTTCCTATGATAAATAGACTTCTGTTTCCACTGCCAAACCTTTCAGGGGAGAATTTGCAACAGTTTGGCACCATTTTTGAGACAATAGGAGAATTTCAGATTTTTGCTGAAATTGTGACCACGGGGCTTAGAAAATTTTTTTTTTCACAGCTTTTGTCTTTGAGGGTTGATTTCATTTCCTATGATAAATAGACTTCTGTTTCCACCGCCAAACCTTTCAGGGGAGAATTTGCAACAGTTTGGCACCATTTTTGAGAGAATTGGAGAATTTCAGATTTTTGCTGAAATTGTGACCCCGGGGCTTAGAAATTTTTTTTTCCACAGCTTTTGTCTATGATGGTCGATTTCATTTCCTATGATAAATAGACTTCTGTTTCCACCGCCAAACCTTTCAGGGGAGAATTTGCAACAGTTTGGCACCATTTTTGAGAGAAATGGAGAATTTCAGATTTTTGCTGAAATTGTGACCCCGAGGCTTTGAAATTTTTTTCCCCACTGGTTTTGTCTTCGAGGGCTGATTTCATTTCCCATGATAAAAAGGCTTCTGTTTCCACCGCCAAACCTTTCAGGGGAGAATTTGCAACAGTTTGGCACCATTTTTGAGAGAATTGGAGAATTTCAGATTTTTGCTGAAATTGTGACCCCAGGGCTTAGAAAATTTTTTTTTCACATCTTTTGTCTTCGAGGGCTGATTTCTTGGCGTATGACAAAAAGGCTTCTGTTTTCACCGCCAAAGCTTTCAGGGGAGAATTTGCAACAGTTTGGCACCATTTTTGAGAGAATTGGATAATTTCAGATTTTTGCTGAAATTGTGACCCCGGGGCTTAGAAATTTTTTTCCCCTCAGGTTTTCTCTTCGAGGGCTGATTTCATTTCCTATGATAAATAGACTTCTGTTTCCACCGCCAAACCTTTCAGGGGAGAATTTGCAACAGTTTGGCACCATTTTTGAGAGAATTGGAGAATTTCAGATTTTTGCTGAAATTGTGACCCCGGGGCTTAGATTTTTTTTTTTTCACAGCTTTTGTCTTCGAGGGCTGATTTCTTGGCGTATGACAAAAAGGCTTCTGTTTCCACCGCCAAACCTTTCAGGGGAGAATTTGCAACAGTTTGGCACCATTTTTGAGAGAATTGGAGAATTTCAGATTTTTGCTGAAATTGTGACCCCGGGGCTTAGAAAAATTTTTTTTTCACAGCTTTTGTCTTTGACGGTTGATTTCATTTCCTATGATAAATAGACTTCTGTTTCCACCGCCAAACCTTTCAGGGGAGAATTTGCAACAGTTTGGCACCATTTTTGAGAGAATAGGAGAATTTCAGATTTTTGCTGAAATTGTGACCCCGGGGCTTAGAAAATTTTTTTTTTCACAGCTTTTGTCTTTGAGGGTTGATTTCATTTCCTATGATAAATAGACTTCTGTTTCCACCGCCAAACCTTTCAGGGGAGAATTTGCAACAGTTTGGCACCATTTTTGAGAGAATTGGAGAATTTCAGATTTTTGCTGAAATTGTGACCCCGGGGCTTAGATTTTTTTTTTTTCACAGCTTTTGTCTTCGAGGGCTGATTTCTTGGCGTATGACAAAAAGGCTTCTGTTTCCACCGCCAAACCTTTCAGGGGAGAATTTGCAACAGTTTGGCACCATTTTTGAGAGAATTGGAGAATTTCAGATTTTTGCTGAAATTGTGACCCCGGGGCTTAGAAAAAATTTTTTTTCACAGCTTTTGTCTTTGACGGTTGATTTCATTTCCTATGATAAATAGACTTCTGTTTCCACCGCCAAACCTTTCAGGGGAGAATTTGCAACAGTTTGGCACCATTTTTGAGAGAATAGGAGAATTTCAGATTTTTGCTGAAATTGTGACCCCGGGGCTTAGAAAATTTTTTTTTTCACAGCTTTTGTCTTTGAGGGTTGATTTCATTTCCTATGATAAATAGACTTCTGTTTCCACCGCCAAACCTTTCAGGGGAGAATTTGCAACAGTTTGGCACCATTTTTGAGAGAATTGGAGAATTTCAGATTTTTGCTGAAATTGTGACCCCGGGGCTTAGAAATTTTTTTTTTTCACAGCTTTTGTCTTTGAGGGTTGATTTCATTTCCTATGATAAATAGACTTCTGTTTCCACCGCCAAACCTTTCAGGGGAGAATTTGCAACAGTTTGGCACCATTTTTGAGAGAATAGGAGAATTTCAGATTTTTGCTGAAATTGTGACCCCAGGGCTTAGAAAAACTTTTTTTCACAGGTTTTGTCTTCGAGAGCTGATATCATTTCTTATGATAAAAAGGCTTCTGTTTCCACCGCCAAACCTTTCAGGGGAGAATTTGCAACAGTTTGGCACCATTTTTGAGAGAATTGGAGAATTTCAGATTTTTGCTGAAATTGTGACCCCGAGGCTTTGAAATTTTTTCCCCCACAGGTATTGTCTTCGAGGGCTGATTTCATTTCCCATGATAAAAAGGCTTCTGTTTCCACCGCCAAACCTTTCAGGGGAGAATTTGCAACAGTTTGGCACCATTTTTGAGAGAATTGGAGAATTTCAGATTTTTGCTGAAATTGTGACCCCAGGGCTTAGAAAAATTTTTTTTCACAGGTTAAGTCTTCGAGGGCTGATTTCTTGGCGTATGACAAAAGGCTTCTGTTTTCACCGCCAAAGCTTTCAGGGGAGAATTTGCAACAGTTTGGCACCATTTTTGAGAGAATTGGATAATTTCAGATTTTTGCTGAAATTGTGACCCGGGGCTTAGAAATTTTTTTTTTCACAGCTTTTGTCTTTGAGGGTTGATTTCATTTCCTATGATAAATAGACTTCTGTTTCCACCGCCAAACCTTTCAGGGGAGAATTTGCAACAGTTTGGCACCATTTTTGAGAGAATAGGAGAATTTCAGATTTTTGCTGAAATTGTGACCCCGGGGCTTAGAAAAATTTTTTTTCACAGGTTTTGTCTTCGAGAGCTGATTTCATTTCTTATGATAAAAAGGCTTCTGTTTCCACCGCCAAACCTTTCAGGGGAGAATTTGCAACAGTTTGGCACCATTTTTGAGAGAATTGGAGAATTTCAGATTTTTGCTGAAATTGTGACCCCGAGGCTTTGAAATTTTTTCCCCCACAGGTATTGTCTTCGAGGGCTGATTTCATTTCCCATGATAAAAAGGCTTCTGTTTCCACCGCCAAACCTTTCAGGGGAGAATTTGCAACAGTTTGGCACCATTTTTGAGAGAATTGGAGAATTTCAGATTTTTGCTGAAATTGTGACCCCAGGGCTTAGAAAATTTTTTTTTCACAGGTTAAGTCTTCGAGGGCTGATTTCTTGGCGTATGACAAAAGGCTTCTGTTTTCACCGCCAAAGCTTTCAGGGGAGAATTTGCAACAGTTTGGCACCATTTTTGAGAGAATTGGATAATTTCAGATTTTTGCTGAAATTGTGACCCCGGGGCTTAGAAAATTTTTTCCCCTCAGGTTTTCTCTTCGAGGGCTGATTTCATTTCCTATGATAAATAGACTTCTGTTTCCACCGCCAAACCTTTCAGGGGAGAATTTGCAACAGTTTGGCACCATTTTTGAGAGAATTGGAGAATTTCAGATTTTTGCTGAAATTGTGACCCCGGGGCTTAGAAATTTTTTTTTTTCACAGCTTTTGTCTTCGAGGGCTGATTTCTTGGCGTATGACAAAAAGGCTTCTGTTTCCACCGCCAAACCTTTCAGGGGAGAATTTGCAACAGTTTGGCACCATTTTTGAGAGAAATGGAGAATTTCAGATTTTTGCTGAAATTGTGACCCCGAGGCTTTGAAATTTTTTTCCCCACTGGTTTTGTCTTCGAGGGCTGATTTCATTTCCCATGATAAAAAGGCTTCTGTTTCCACCGCCAAACCTTTCAGGGGAGAATTTGCAACAGTTTGGCACCATTTTTGAGAGAATTGGAGAATTTCAGATTTTTGCTGAAATTGTGACCCCAGGGCTTAGAAAATTTTTTTTTCACATCTTTTGTCTTCGAGGGCTGATTTCTTGGCGTATGACAAAAAGGCTTCTGTTTTCACCGCCAAAGCTTTCAGGGGAGAATTTGCAACAGTTTGGCACCATTTTTGAGAGAATTGGATAATTTCAGATTTTTGCTGAAATTGTGACCCCGGGGCTTAGAAATTTTTTTCCCCTCAGGTTTTCTCTTCGAGGGCTGATTTCATTTCCTATGATAAATAGACTTCTGTTTCCACCGCCAAACCTTTCAGGGGAGAATTTGCAACAGTTTGGCACCATTTTTGAGAGAATTGGAGAATTTCAGATTTTTGCTGAAATTGTGACCCCGGGGCTTAGAAATTTTTTTTTTTCACAGCTTTTGTCTTCGAGGGCTGATTTCTTGGCGTATGACAAAAAGGCTTCTGTTTCCACCGCCAAACCTTTCAGGGGAGAATTTGCAACAGTTTGGCACCATTTTTGAGAGAATTGGAGAATTTCAGATTTTTGCTGAAATTGTGACCCCGGGGCTTAGAAAATTTTTTTTTTCACAGCTTTTGTCTTTGACGGTTGATTTCATTTCCTATGATAAATAGACTTCTGTTTCCACCGCCAAACCTTTCAGGGGAGAATTTGCAACAGTTTGGCACCATTTTTGAGAGAATAGGAGAATTTCAGATTTTTGCTGAAATTGTGACCCCAGGGCTTAGAAAAACTTTTTTTCACAGGTTTTGTCTTCGAGAGCTGATATCATTTCTTATGATAAAAAGGCTTCTGTTTCCACCGCCAAACCTTTCAGGGGAGAATTTGCAACAGTTTGGCACCATTTTTGAGAGAATTGGAGAATTTCAGATTTTTGCTGAAATTGTGACCCCGAGGCTTTGAAATTTTTTCCCCCACAGGTATTGTCTTCGAGGGCTGATTTCATTTCCCATGATAAAAAGGCTTCTGTTTCCACCGCCAAACCTTTCAGGGGAGAATTTGCAACAGTTTGGCACCATTTTTGAGAGAATTGGAGAATTTCAGATTTTTGCTGAAATTGTGACCCCAGGGCTTAGAAAAATTTTTTTTCACAGGTTAAGTCTTCGAGGGCTGATTTCTTGGCGTATGACAAAAGGCTTCTGTTTTCACCGCCAAAGCTTTCAGGGGAGAATTTGCAACAGTTTGGCACCATTTTTGAGAGAATTGGATAATTTCAGATTTTTGCTGAAATTGTGACCCGGGGCTTAGAAATTTTTTTTTTTCACAGCTTTTGTCTTTGAGGGTTGATTTCATTTCCTATGATAAATAGACTTCTGTTTCCACCGCCAAACCTTTCAGGGGAGAATTTGCAACAGTTTGGCACCATTTTTGAGAGAATAGGAGAATTTCAGATTTTTGCTGAAATTGTGACCCCGGGGCTTAGAAAAATTTTTTTTCACAGGTTTTGTCTTCGAGAGCTGATTTCATTTCTTATGATAAAAAGGCTTCTGTTTCCACCGCCAAACCTTTCAGGGGAGAATTTGCAACAGTTTGGCACCATTTTTGAGAGAATTGGAGAATTTCAGATTTTTGCTGAAATTGTGACCCCGAGGCTTTGAAATTTTTTCCCCCACAGGTATTGTCTTCGAGGGCTGATTTCATTTCCCATGATAAAAAGGCTTCTGTTTCCACCGCCAAACCTTTCAGGGGAGAATTTGCAACAGTTTGGCACCATTTTTGAGAGAATTGGAGAATTTCAGATTTTTGCTGAAATTGTGACCCCAGGGCTTAGAAAATTTTTTTTTCACAGGTTAAGTCTTCGAGGGCTGATTTCTTGGCGTATGACAAAAGGCTTCTGTTTTCACCGCCAAAGCTTTCAGGGGAGAATTTGCAACAGTTTGGCACCATTTTTGAGAGAATTGGATAATTTCAGATTTTTGCTGAAATTGTGACCCCGGGGCTTAGAAAATTTTTCCCCCTCAGGTTTTCTCTTCGAGGGCTGATTTCATTTCCTATGATAAATAGACTTCTGTTTCCACCGCCAAACCTTTCAGGGGAGAATTTGCAACAGTTTGGCACCATTTTTGAGAGAATTGGAGAATTTCAGATTTTTGCTGAAATTGTGACCCCGGGGCTTAGAAATTTTTTTTTTTCACAGCTTTTGTCTTCGAGGGCTGATTTCTTGGCGTATGACAAAAAGGCTTCTGTTTCCACCGCCAAACCTTTCAGGGGAGAATTTGCAACAGTTTGGCACCATTTTTGAGAGAAATGGAGAATTTCAGATTTTTGCTGAAATTGTGACCCCGAGGCTTTGAAATTTTTTTCCCCACTGGTTTTGTCTTCGAGGGCTGATTTCATTTCCCATGATAAAAAGGCTTCTGTTTCCACCGCCAAACCTTTCAGGGGAGAATTTGCAACAGTTTGGCACCATTTTTGAGAGAATTGGAGAATTTCAGATTTTTGCTGAAATTGTGACCCCAGGGCTTAGAAAATTTTTTTTTCACATCTTTTGTCTTCGAGGGCTGATTTCTTGGCGTATGACAAAAAGGCTTCTGTTTTCACCGCCAAAGCTTTCAGGGGAGAATTTGCAACAGTTTGGCACCATTTTTGAGAGAATTGGATAATTTCAGATTTTTGCTGAAATTGTGACCCCGGGGCTTAGAAATTTTTTTCCCCTCAGGTTTTCTCTTCGAGGGCTGATTTCATTTCCTATGATAAATAGACTTCTGTTTCCACCGCCAAACCTTTCAGGGGAGAATTTGCAACAGTTTGGCACCATTTTTGAGAGAATTGGAGAATTTCAGATTTTTGCTGAAATTGTGACCCCGGGGCTTAGAAATTTTTTTTTTTCACAGCTTTTGTCTTCGAGGGCTGATTTCTTGGCGTATGACAAAAAGGCTTCTGTTTCCACCGCCAAACCTTTCAGGGGAGAATTTGCAACAGTTTGGCACCATTTTTGAGAGAATTGGAGAATTTCAGATTTTTGCTGAAATTGTGACCCCGGGGCTTAGAAAATTTTTTTTTTCACAGCTTTTGTCTTTGACGGTTGATTTCATTTCCTATGATAAATAGACTTCTGTTTCCACCGCCAAACCTTTCAGGGGAGAATTTGCAACAGTTTGGCACCATTTTTGAGAGAATAGGAGAATTTCAGATTTTTGCTGAAATTGTGACCCCGGGGCTTAGAAAATTTTTTTTTCACAGCTTTTGTCTTTGAGGGTTGATTTCATTTCCTATGATAAATAGACTTCTGTTTCCACCGCCAAACCTTTCAGGGGAGAATTTGCAACAGTTTGGCACCATTTTTGAGAGAATAGGAGAATTTCAGATTTTTGCTGAAATTGTGACCCCGGGGCTTAGAAAAATTTTTTTTCACAGGTTTTGTCTTCGAGAGCTGATTTCATTTCTTATGATAAAAAGGCTTCTGTTTCCACCGCCAAACCTTTCAGGGGAGAATTTGCAACAGTTTGGCACCATTTTTGAGAGAATTGGAGAATTTCAGATTTTTTGCTGAAATTGTGACCCCGGGGCTTAGAAATTTTTCCCCCCACAGGTTTTGTCTTCGAGGGCTGATTTCATTTCCTATGATAAAAAGGCTTCTGTTTCCACCGCCAAACCTATCAGGGGAGAATTTGCAACAGTTTGGCACCATTTTTGAGAGAATTGGAGAATTTCAAATTTTTGCTGAAATTGTGACCCCGGGGCTTAGAAAATTTTTTTTTTCACAGCTTTTGTCTTTGAGGGTTGATTTCATTTCCTATGATAAATAGACTTCTGTTTCCACCGCCAAACCTTTCAGGGGAGAATTTGCAACAGTTTGGCACCATTTTTGAGAGAATTGGAGAATTTCAGATTTTTGCTGAAATTGTGACCCCGGGGCTTAGAATTTTTTTTTCACAGCTTTTGTCTTTGATGGTTGATTTCATTTCCTATGATAAATAGACTTTTGTTTCCACCGCCAAACCTTTCAGGGGAGAATTTGCAACAGTTTGGCACCATTTTTGAGAGAATTGGAGAATTTCAGATTTTTGCTGAAATTGTGACCCCGGGGCTTAGAAATTTTTTTTTCCACAGCTTTTGTCTATGATGGTCGATTTCATTTCCTATGATAAATAGACTTCTGTTTCCACCGCCAAACCTTTCAGGGGAGAATTTGCAACAGTTTGGCACCATTTTTGAGAGAAATGGAGAATTTCAGATTTTTGCTGAAATTGTGACACCGAGGCTTTGAAATTTTTTTCCCCACTGGTTTTGTCTTCGAGGGCTGATTTCATTTCCCATGATAAAAAGGCTTCTGTTTCCACCGCCAAACCTTTCAGGGGAGAATTTGCAACAGTTTGGCACCATTTTTGAGAGAATTGGAGAATTTCAGATTTTTGCTGAAATTGTGACCCCAGGGCTTAGAAAATTTTTTTTTCACATCTTTTGTCTTCGAGGGCTGATTTCTTGGCGTATGACAAAAAGGCTTCTGTTTTCACCGCCAAAGCTTTCAGGGGAGAATTTGCAACAGTTTGGCACCATTTTTGAGAGAATTGGATAATTTCAGATTTTTGCTGAAATTGTGACCCCGGGGCTTAGAAATTTTTTTCCCCTCAGGTTTTCTCTTCGAGGGCTGATTTCATTTCCTATGATAAATAGACTTCTGTTTCCACCGCCAAACCTTTCAGGGGAGAATTTGCAACAGTTTGGCACCATTTTTGAGAGAATTGGAGAATTTCAGATTTTTGCTGAAATTGTGACCCCGGGGCTTAGAAAAATTTTTTTTTCACAGCTTTTGTCTTTGACGGTTGATTTCATTTCCTATGATAAATAGACTTCTGTTTCCACCGCCAAACCTTTCAGGGGAGAATTTGCAACAGTTTGGCACCATTTTTGAGAGAATAGGAGAATTTCAGATTTTTGCTGAAATTGTGACCCCGGGGCTTAGAAAATTTTTTTTTTCACAGCTTTTGTCTTTGAGGGTTGATTTCATTTCCTATGATAAATAGACTTCTGTTTCCACCGCCAAACCTTTCAGGGGAGAATTTGCAACAGTTTGGCACCATTTTTGAGAGAATTGGAGAATTTCAGATTTTTGCTGAAATTGTGACCCCGGGGCTTAGAATTTTTTTTTTTTCACAGCTTTTGTCTTTGAGGGTTGATTTCATTTCCTATGATAAATAGACTTCTGTTTCCACCGCCAAACCTTTCAGGGGAGAAATTGCAACAGTTTGGCACCATTTTTGAGAGAATAGGAGAATTTCAGATTTTTGCTGAAATTGTGACCCCGGGGCTTAGAAAAATTTTTTTTCACAGGTTTTGTCTTCGAGAGCTGATTTCATTTCTTATGATAAAAAGGCTTCTGTTTCCACCGCCAAACCTTTCAGGGGAGAATTTGCAACAGTTTGGCACCATTTTTGAGAGAATTAGAGAATTTCAGATTTTTGCTGAAATTGTGACCCCGGGGCTTAGAAATTTTTTTTTCCACAGCTTTTGTCTATGATGGTCGATTTCATTTCCTATGATAAATAGACTTCTGTTTCCACCGCCAAACCTTTCAGGGGAGAATTTGCAACAGTTTGGCACCATTTTTGAGAGAAATGGAGAATTTCAGATTTTTGCTGAAATTGTGACCCCGAGGCTTTGAAATTTTTTTCCCCACTGGTTTTGTCTTCGAGGGCTGATTTCATTTCCCATGATAAAAAGGCTTCTGTTTCCACCGCCAAACCTTTCAGGGGAGAATTTGCAACAGTTTGGCACCATTTTTGAGAGAATTGGAGAATTTCAGATTTTTGCTGAAATTGTGACCCCAGGGCTTAGAAAAATTTTTTTTCACAGGTTAAGTCTTCGAGGGCTGATTTCTTGGCGTATGACAAAAGGCTTCTGTTTTCACCGCCAAAGCTTTCAGGGGAGAATTTGCAACAGTTTGGCACCATTTTTGAGAGAATTGGATAATTTCAGATTTTTGCTGAAATTGTGACCCCGGGGCTTAGAAAATTTTTTCCCCTCAGGTTTTCTCTTCGAGGGCTGATTTCATTTCCTATGATAAATAGACTTCTGTTTCCACCGCCAAACCTTTCAGGGGAGAATTTGCAACAGTTTGGCACCATTTTTGAGAGAATTGGAGAATTTCAGATTTTTGCTGAAATTGTGACCCCGAGGCTTTGAAATTTTTTTCCCCACTGGTTTTGTCTTCGAGGGCTGATTTCATTTCCCATGATAAAAAGGCTTCTGTTTCCACCGCCAAACCTTTCAGGGGAGAATTTGCAACAGTTTGGCACCATTTTTGAGAGAATTGCAGAATTTCAGATTTTTGCTGAAATTGTGACCCCAGGGCTTAGAAAATTTTTTTTTCACATCTTTTGTCTTCGAGGGCTGATTTCTTGGCGTATGACAAAAAGGCTTCTGTTTTCACCGCCAAAGCTTTCAGGGGAGAATTTGCAACAGTTTGGCACCATTTTTGAGAGAATTGGATAATTTCAGATTTTTGCTGAAATTGTGACCCCGGGGCTTAGAAATTTTTTTCCCCTCAGGTTTTCTCTTCGAGGGCTGATTTCATTTCTTATGATAAATAGACTTCTGTTTCCACCGCCAAACCTTTCAGGGGAGAATTTGCAACAGTTTGGCACCATTTTTGAGAGAATTGGAGAATTTCAGATTTTTGCTGAAATTGTGACCCCGGGGCTTAGAAAATTTTTTTTTTCACAGCTTTTGTCTTTGACGGTTGATTTCATTTCCTATGATAAATAGACTTCTGTTTCCACCGCCAAACCTTTCAGGGGAGAATTTGCAACAGTTTGGCACCATTTTTGAGAGAATAGGAGAATTTCAGATTTTTGCTGAAATTGTGACCCCGGGGCTTAGAAAATTTTTTTTTTCACAGCTTTTGTCTTTGAGGGTTGATTTCATTTCCTATGATAAATAGACTTCTGTTTCCACCGCCAAACCTTTCAGGGGAGAATTTGCAACAGTTTGGCACCATTTTTGAGAGAATAGGAGAATTTCAGATTTTTGCTGAAATTGTGACCCCGGGGCTTAGAAAAATTTTTTTTCACAGGTTTTGTCTTCGAGAGCTGATTTCATTTCTTATGATAAAAAGGCTTCTGTTTCCACCGCCAAACCTTTCAGGGGAGAATTTGCAACAGTTTGGCACCATTTTTGAGAGAATTGGAGAATTTCAGATTTTTTGCTGAAATTGTGACCCCGGGGCTTAGAAATTTTTTCCCCCACAGGTTTTGTCTTCGAGGGCTGATTTCATTTCCCATGATAAAAAGGCTTCTGTTTCCACCGCCAAACCTTTCAGGGGAGAATTTGCAACAGTTTGGCACCATTTTTGAGAGAATTGGAGAATTTCAGATTTTTGCTGAAATTGTGACCCCGGGGCTTAGAATTTTTTTTTCACAGCTTTTGTCTTTGATGGTTGATTTCATTTCCTATGATAAATAGACTTTTGTTTCCACCGCCAAACCTTTCAGGGGAGAATTTGCAACAGTTTTTCACCATTTTTGAGAGAATTGGAGAATTTCAGATTTTTGCTGAAATTGTGACCCCGGGGCTTAGAAATTTTTTTTTCCACAGCTTTTGTCTATGATGGTCGATTTCATTTCCTATGATAAATAGACTTCTGTTTCCACCGCCAAACCTTTCAGGGGAGAATTTGCAACAGTTTGGCACCATTTTTGAGAGAAATGGAGAATTTCAGATTTTTGCTGAAATTGTGACCCCGAGGCTTTGAAATTTTTTTCCCCACTGGTTTTGTCTTCGAGGGCTGATTTCATTTCCCATGATAAAAAGGCTTCTGTTTCCACCGCCAAACCTTTCAGGGGAGAATTTGCAACAGTTTGGCACCATTTTTGAGAGAATTGGAGAATTTCAGATTTTTGCTGAAATTGTGACCCCAGGGCTTAGAAAATTTTTTTTTCACATCTTTTGTCTTCGAGGGCTGATTTCTTGGCGTATGACAAAAAGACTTCTGTTTTCACCGCCAAAGCTTTCAGGGGAGAATTTGCAACAGTTTGGCACCATTTTTGAGAGAATTGGATAATTTCAGATTTTTGCTGAAATTGTGACCCCGGGGCTTAGAAATTTTTTTCCCCTCAGGTTTTCTCTTCGAGGGCTGATTTCATTTCCTATGATAAATAGACTTCTGGACTTCCGGTCAGCGCCGGCGCTTAATGGCGGATCTCAACCGGAGCTCCGGGAGAGATCTGCTTCGTGGGTTCGGGTCCTGTCAGCTACGGCGAAGCGGGGACCCTTAAAAATCACAGGCGCGTTGCCTGTGAACTGGAGACTCGGCGGGCACCTTTGCGCCCCCCCGACGCTGCGAAATAGCCTTTTTAAAGGCTCCGGAGGAGCGGAGGGGTCTTGGAGCGGTGCTGAGAGTCGTCTTCACCCAGCCTGCGAAGCGAAGCCGCGTCGCCATTAGCGGAGAGCGCTGACTTCTTCCCGGGAAATTGGATTAAAAGAACAACTATCCGTGAGTAGGATTGACCGCTAAAATATAACTGGACACTAAAAGTAAAGAAATTGGGCACCGAGACGGACAAGCACTAAAAAGGAAGTCTGCTTTCCGTTCTGTAGCAAGATCAAAGCGAAAGGCACTCTAGCTGTAACTGCTTGAGAGGAAATTTGCGGGATTTAAGAAATCCACCACCAAAGCAAAGAACTCCCCCCCCCCGAAGGCAGGAGGAGGGGGAAGAAGATTTTAAAAGTGTTTCCCTGCCAATTTAAAAGAATTGGATTAAGTATCGCTGCTCTTTAACCTGGGATCGGACTGCCGGAGAAAAGGAACCGGCTAAGGACTGTTGCCATAAGAAGCTAAAAAATATCTCAAATTGACTTTGGTTACTTCCAATTTGAAACACTGTTTCTGTGGCATTACAAAGTTACTTACAGGACACTATTGACTGGGATCCCCTTGAAAAAGGAAAGAAAAATTGAAAGGGACTAGGAAACTTTTATTCCTTCTTTTTTGAAGAGTGTGGGATTACTTTGAGAAGTATAGAACTGACTCTACGCCCCCTAGAGGACCTACAAATTGTTTCAGCAACAAGTGGAGTTTAAAATTTGAGAACTTTGTTTGTGAGTTTCAAAGTCTGGGAATGACCTTGACTAAAAGACTTTGTTATGGCAGATGGTAAAGAGAAAGGGGAGTTACAAGAAACAACCTTGAGATCTGGCAGACAATACAAAATTGACACTTATATGCAAAGAAGGGCTTCTGTAACAGGAGCCTCTGGAACTATAGTGGCTGCAAAGCCAAAAGCGAAAGCAATGTCTACAGAAGAATCATTTGCCAAGGTATTGGAGAAGATAAATGACTCTTTGGAGGAACTAAAAAAGCAAGGTGCGGAGACTAAATTGCAAGTTGCTGAAACTAAAGTACAAGTTGCTGAAACAAATAAAAAAATTGAAGAAATCTCTGGGAAAATTGACCTAAATACTAAAAGTATAACTGACCTAGGGAATAAAGTGAACTCAAATGCAGAAGCAATTGGGAAATTATTGGAAGATTCATCTACAACACGAAAGATAGCCGAGGAAGCTAAGGAAATTGCAACTGCTGCGGAGGAAAAATTTCCACCAGTTTACAAGAAATTGGATGAATATGAACTGGCACTCTCTATGCAGGATATGCAACGCAAGGAGAGGAACCTGAGGATCAGACTTGTGCCGGAAAAGGAAGGAGAGAACTTGGTGGATGATTTGACAAAAGAATTTTCTGACTTTTGGAAGCAGGAGCTGAAGAAAGAAGATTTTAAGATAGAAAGTGCATTTAGATTGGGAATAAGACAGAAGAGAAATCGACCCAGAGATTGTCTTATTACCTTAAGATCAAAGGAGGAGCGAGATAAAATATTGAACCTGCACTACCAAACAGCCCTTCGAATTGAAGACTTTTTTATTGAGATCTTTAAAGACATCCCTAAGAGTATCTTGGACGCAAGAGGACATTATAAAGACCTGGTGACACTGCTGAAGAAGAACTACATACCATTCAGGTGGGAATTTCCCCAAGGCTTGTCTTTTAAATATAAGGGAAAGAAGAGAAGAATAAAGACTGTAAGTGATAAAGACAAGTTCTTGGGAGAACACGAAGAAGACCTACAGAAAGAGACATTTCCAGGACAAGGGCATCCATCACTGGACACGAACACGGTACCACCGACAGACGAGGAACAAAAACAGGGAGCTGTAGGAGGAAGGAGTAAATAATCCCATCATGGCTCTGCAACTTCTAACCTGGAATTGTAATGGCTTAAATATTCCCAGGAAGAGAAAAAATATATTTCATGCCTTAAAGAAAGACCAATTGGACTTGATTTGCCTACAAGAGACCCACGTGACAAGAACACACAGAAAATTATTAATAAATAAAAGACTGGGACAGGAATTTATATCTTCAGACAGAGTAAAAAAGAGAGGAGTGGTGATCTATGCTAAAGAAAAATTGCAACCGAAACAAATTTTTAAAGATGATCAAGGAAGATATTTGGCAATTGAAATTCAATCTCAAGGAGAGAAGTATTTGATAGTGGGAATCTATGCACCAAACGAAGGGAAAGCTGAATTTTTTAAGAAGTTGCATGAAATTTTGATGGACCATATGGATTACAACTTAATTTTGATGGGAGATATGAATGGAGTGGTTTCAACAAATATGGACAAGGCACAAAGACAGGTAATAACAAAAGATGGAAGACTACCAAAGACTTTTTTTGAAATGACTGACAATATGGACTTGATTGATATTTGGAGAACAAAACACCCATTAGAAAGAGAGGGAACCTTCTTTTCTGAAGCCAAAATGACATGGACAAGGATTGACCAAATCTGGGTGACTAGCAGTATGGCTCCGAATATAAAAAAAGTAGAAATCTGCCCAAAAACTTTCTCCGACCATAATGCTGTAAAGATGGTGATGAGGCAAACAACAACTGGTTCCTTCAGATGGAGAATGAATGACACCTTATTTAGAGACGAGGAGATCTGTAAGAAGGCCCAAAAAACCTTGAAAGACTATTTTGAAATCAACTTAAGGTCTGAAGTAGAAAAAAGAATAGTATGGGACGCAAGCAAAGCCGTGATGAGAGGGTTTTTGATTCAGCAAAATACTTTAAAGAAGAGAAAGCAAAATGAGAAAAAGGAGAGAATTTTGGAAAAGATAAAAGAAGGGGAAAAACAATTAAGATCGAAGCCAAAATCCCAAGAGATTCTAAGAGAAATCAAATTTCATCAAACACAATATATGGAACTGATGAACCAAGAATTAGAGTGGAGAATTAAACAAATGAGACAAAAGACTTTTGAATCTGCTGATAAATGTGGCAAGTTACTGGCTTGGCAAATAAAGAAGAGACAAAAACTCAACACGGTAACAAATATAGAAGTGGAAGGAAAAAACATAAGCAACCCAGCGGAAATTAGGAATTGTTTTCAGAACTACTTTAGACAACTTTACACACAAGGGCCGCAAAAAGAAATGGACATACAACAGTTCCTCGAGGAAAATGGGCTGAAAAAGGTTTCGCATGAAAGTAAGATAATATTGAACCAGGAGATATCAGCACAAGAAATAGAAGATGCCATTCAAGGCATGACGCTGGGCAAATCCCCTGGACCGGATGGACTGACTTCCAAATACTACAAAGTTTTGAAGGAAGGGTTGATACAACCTTTGAAGGAAGTCTGCAATGAGATTATGGAAGGGAAAAGGGCACCCGATACGTGGAGAGAGGCCTACATTACACTTATACCAAAGACAGAGACTGAAAAGACCCAACTTAAAAACTACCGACCCATCTCGTTATTGAATGTGGATTACAAAATCTTTGCTGATATTTTGGCAAAAAGACTGAAGAGAGTTTTGATGGAGGAGATTCACGGGGACCAAGCGGGCTTTCTCCCAAAAAGGCACTTGTCGAACAATGTAAGGAATATAATTGACATTTTGGAAAAGCTGGAAGTGAACATAAACACTAAAGCTGTTTTGATATTTGTGGATGCCGAGAAAGCCTTTGACATCATTTCTTGGAGTTTTATGTTGAAGAACCTCCGGGGGATGGGGGTAGGCCAAGGGTTTGAAAATGGTATAGGTGCAATATACTCTGAACAGAAAGCCAAACTAATTGTAAATAATGTGGCTACAGAAGAGTTCAAGATTGAAAAAGGGACACGTCAGGGGTGCCCTATCTCCCCATTACTTTTTATATCGGTCCTGGAGGTTTTGCTTAATATGATTAGGAGGGACCAGTTGGTTAAAGGGATTCAGGTCGGAGCTAAACAATATAAACTGAGAGCATTTGCAGATGACTTAGTACTTACATTGCAAGAGCCAGAAGCTAGCACGAAAAGAGTTTTGGAAATAATCCAAGAGTTTGGTCAAATGGCAGGATTTAAATTGAATAAGTCTAAGACAAAGGTTTTGGAGAAAAATTTGACACAGATAGAAAAGGAAAGGTTCCAGAATGAGACAGGGTTGACTGTGGTTAAAAAAGTGAAATATTTGGGTATAAATATGACAGCTAAAAATGTGAATTTGTTTAAAGATAATTATGAAAAAACTTGGAGAGAAGTGAAAAAAGATTTGGAGATTTGGTCCAACTTGAAGCTTTCCTTGTTAGGCCGTATTGCAGCTATAAAGATGAATGTATTGCCAAGAATGTTGTTTTTGTTCCAAGCATTGCAAATAATTGATAAAATGGATTGTTTCAAGAGGTGGCAAAAAGACATATCTAAATTTGTCTGGCAGGGCAAAAAGCCCAGAATTAAATTTAAGATACTAACGGATTCAAAGGAAAGAGGGGGGTTTGCCCTGCCAGACTTTAAACTTTACTATGAAGCGGCAGCTTTCTGCTGGCTGAAAGAATGGCTACTTCTTGAAAACACAGACATTTTGGATTTGGAAGGTTTTAATAACATTTTTGGGTGGCATGCATATTTGTGGTACGACAAGGTTAAAGCACATAAAAGTTTTAAAAATCATATTGTCAGAAAAGCACTATTAAATGTCTGGGACAGATATAAAGACTTGCTGGAAAATAAAACTCCAAGGTGGCTGTCGCCAATGGAAGCTAAGGCAGTTAAAAAGTTAAATATGGAGTCCAAGTGGCCAAGATACTGGGAAATTTTGGAAAAGGAAGGGGACAAATTGAGATTGCAGAGTTTTGAGAAATTAAAAGGGAAGGTGAGAGATTGGTTCCACTACCATCAAATTAATGAAGCGTTTAAACTGGACAGTAAAATTGGCTTCCAGGTGGAAAAATCAAAATTGGAGACAGAACTGTTAGAACCCAGTACTAAGAATTTGTCCAAAATGTACAATTTGCTGCTGAAATGGAATACACAAGATGAAACAGTTAAATCGGTCATGATTAAATGGGCTCAGGACATTGGTCATAATATTTTGTTTGCTGATTGGGAAAAGTTGTGGACCACCGGGATAAAATTTACGGCATGTAATGCCTTAAGAGAAAACATTATGAAAATGATATATAGGTGGTACATAACCCCAGTCAAGCTTGCAAAGATTTACCATGTGCCTGACAACAAATGTTGGAAATGTAAAGAAACTGAAGGTATATTTTTTCATCTTTGGTGGACCTGCCCGAAGATTAAGGCATTCTGGGAAATGATCTATAATGAACTTAAAAAGGTATTTAAATATACTTTCCCCAAGAAACCAGAGGCCTTTCTCTTGGGTATTGTCGGCCAAGGGGTGTTAAAGACGGATATAACTTTCTTTATGTATGCTACAACAGCAGCTAGAATACTCATTGCGAAGTACTGGAAGACGCAAGAACTACCCACACTGGAAGAATGGCAGATGAAGGTGATAGACTATATGGGCTTGGCAGAAATGACGAGCAGAATCCGAAACCAGGGAAGAGAAGCAGCGCAAGAAGAATGGAAAAAATTCAAGGACTATTTAAAGAAATATCATAAAGTTAATGAAAGTTAGAATGATGTTGGACTGGAAAGTAAATGGTTACTATTAGCAATGGTTAAGACAAGGAAAATAAGGAAGAATAGTCTAAATTTAAATTAAAATAAGGGAAGATTTGCTGAACAATCGATAAGAATTTGGAATACAGAAAGGGGAAGCATGAGGAAGTCGGGGAAGATAGGATATGAAATTAGGATATGAAATGATACATGTTTTTTGTTTTGTTTTTGTTTTTATATGTTTGTTGTATTGTGTTTATATGGAAAAATAAAAATATTAAAAAAAAATAAATAAATAAATAGACTTCTGTTTCCACCGCCAAACCTTTCAGGGGAGAATTTGCGACAGTTTGGCACCATTTTTGAGAGAATTGGAGAATTTCAGATTTTTGCTGAAATTGTGACCCCGGGGCTTAGAAATTTTTTTTTTTCACAGCTTTTGTCTTTGACGGTTGATTTCATTTCCTATGATAAATAGACTTCTGTTTCCACCGCCAAACCTTTCAGGGGAGAATTTGCAACAGTTTGGCACCATTTTTGAGAGAATAGGAGAATTTCAGATTTTTGCTGAAATTGTGACCCCGGGGCTTAGAAAATTTTTTTTTTCACAGCTTTTGTCTTTGAGGGTTGATTTCATTTCCTATGATAAATAGACTTCTGTTTCCACCGCCAAACCTTTCAGGGGAGAATTTGCAACAGTTTGGCACCATTTTTGAGAGAATAGGAGAATTTCAGATTTTTGCTGAAATTGTGACCCCGGGGCTTAGAAAATTTTTTTTTCACAGGTTTTGTCTTCGAGAGCTGATTTCATTTCTTATGATAAAAAGGCTTCTGTTTCCACCGCCAAACCTTTCAGGGGAGAATTTGCAACAGTTTGGCACCATTTTTGAGAGAATTGGAGAATTTCAGATTTTTTGCTGAAATTGTGACCCCGGGGCTTAGAAATTTTTTTCCCCACAGGTTTTGTCTTCGAGGGCTGATTTCATTTCCTATGATAAATAGACTTCTGTTTCCACCGCCAAACCTTTCAGGGGAGAATTTGCAACAGTTTGGCACCATTTTTGAGAGAATTGGAGAATTTCAGATTTTTGCTGAAATTGTGACCCCGGGGCTTAGAATTTTTTTTTCACAGCTTTTGTCTTTGATGGTTGATTTCATTTCCTATGATAAATAGACTTTTGTTTCCACCGCCAAACCTTTCAGGGGAGAATTTGCAACAGTTTGGCACCATTTTTGAGAGAATTGGAGAATTTCAGATTTTTGCTGAAATTGTGACCCCGGGGCTTAGAAATTTTTTTTTCCACAGCTTTTGTCTATGATGGTCGATTTCATTTCCTATGATAAATAGACTTCTGTTTCCACCGCCAAACCTTTCAGGGGAGAATTTGCAACAGTTTGGCACCATTTTTGAGAGAAATGGAGAATTTCAGATTTTTGCTGAAATTGTGACCCCGAGGCTTTGAAATTTTTTTCCCCACTGGTTTTGTCTTCGAGGGCTGATTTCATTTCCCATGATAAAAAGGCTTCTGTTTCCACCGCCAAACCTTTCAGGGGAGAATTTGCAACAGTTTGGCACCATTTTTGAGAGAATTGGAGAATTTCAGATTTTTGCTGAAATTGTGACCCCAGGGCTTAGAAAATTTTTTTTTCACATCTTTTGTCTTCGAGGGCTGATTTCTTGGCGTATGACAAAAAGGCTTCTGTTTTCACCGCCAAAGCTTTCAGGGGAGAATTTGCAACAGTTTGGCACCATTTTTGAGAGAATTGGATAATTTCAGATTTTTGCTGAAATTGTGACCCCGGGGCTTAGAAATTTTTTTCCCCTCAGGTTTTCTCTTCGAGGGCTGATTTCATTTCCTATGATAAATAGACTTCTGTTTCCACCGCCAAACCTTTCAGGGGAGAATTTGCAACAGTTTGGCACCATTTTTGAGAGAATTGGAGAATTTCAGATTTTTGCTGAAATTGTGACCCCGGGGCTTAGAAAATTTTTTTTTTCACAGCTTTTGTCTTTGACGGTTGATTTCATTTCCTATGATAAATAGACTTCTGTTTCCACCGCCAAACCTTTCAGGGGAGAATTTGCAACAGTTTGGCACCATTTTTGAGAGAATAGGAGAATTTCAGATTTTTGCTGAAATTGTGACCCCGGGGCTTAGAAAATTTTTTTTTTCACAGCTTTTGTCTTTGAGGGTTGATTTCATTTCCTATGATAAATAGACTTCTGTTTCCACCGCCAAACCTTTCAGGGGAGAATTTGCAACAGTTTGGCACCATTTTTGAGAGAATTGGAGAATTTCAGATTTTTGCTGAAATTGTGATCCCGGGGCTTAGAATTTTTTTTTTTTCACAGCTTTTGTCTTTGAGGGTTGATTTCATTTCCTATGATAAATAGACTTCTGTTTCCACCGCCAAACCTTTCAGGGGAGAATTTGCAACAGTTTGGCACCATTTTTGAGAGAATAGGAGAATTTCAGATTTTTGCTGAAATTGTGACCCCGGGGCTTAGAAAATTTTTTTTTCACAGGTTTTGTCTTCGAGAGCTGATTTCATTTCTTATGATAAAAAGGCTTCTGTTTCCACCGCCAAACCTTTCAGGGGAGAATTTGCAACAGTTTGGCACCATTTTTGAGAGAATTGGAGAATTTCAGATTTTTGCTGAAATTGTGACCCCGGGGCTTAGAAATTTTTTTTCCCACAGGTTTTGTCTTCGAGGGCTGATTTCATTTCCTATGATAAAAAGGCTTCTGTTTCCACCGCCAAACCTATCAGGGGAGAATTTGCAACAGTTTGGCACCATTTTTGAGAGAATTGGAGAATTTCAAATTTTTGCTGAAATTGTGACCCCGGGGCTTAGAAATTTTTTTTTTCACAGCTTTTGTCTTTGAGGGTTGATTTCATTTCCTATGATAAATAGACTTCTGTTTCCACCGCCAAACCTTTCAGGGGAGAATTTGCAACAGTTTGGCACCATTTTTGAGAGAATTGGAGAATTTCAGATTTTTGCTGAAATTGTGACCCCGGGGCTTAGAAATTTTTTTTCCCACAGCTTTTGTCTATGATGGTCGATTTCATTTCCTATGATAAATAGACTTTTGTTTCCACCGCCAAACCTTTCAGGGGAGAATTTGCAACAGTTTGGCACCATTTTTGAGAGAATTGGAGAATTTCAGATTTTTGCTGAAATTGTGACCCCGGGGCTTAGAAATTTTTTTTTTCACAGGTTTTGTCTTCGAGGGCTGATTTCATTTCCTATGATAAAAAGGCTTCTGTTTCCACCGCCACACCTTTCAGAGGAGAATTTGCAACAGTTTGGCACCATTTTTGAGAGAATTGGAGAATTTCAGATTTTTGCTGAAATTGTGACCCCGGGGCTTAGAAATTTTTTTTTTCACAGGTTTTGTGTTCGAGGGCTGATTTCATTTCCTATGATAAAAAGGCTTCTGTTTCCACCGCCAAACCTTTCAGGGGAGAATTTGCAACAGTTTGGCACCATTTTTGAGAGAATTGGAGAATTTCAGATTTTTGCTGAAATTGTGACCCCGGGGCTTAGAATTTTTTTTCCCCACAGGTTTTGTCTTTGAGGGTTGATATCATTTCCTATGATAAATAGGCTTCTGTTTCCACCGCCAAACCTTTCAGGGGAGAATTTGCAACAGTTTGGCACCATTTTTGAGAGTATTAGAGAATTTCAGATTTTTGCTGAAATTGTGACTCCGGGGCTTAGAAAAAAATTTTTTCACACGTTTTGTCTTCGAGGGCTGATTTCATTTCCTATCATAAAAAGCCTTCTGTTTTCACCACCAAACCTTTCAGGGGAGAATTTGTAACAGTTTGGCACCATTTTTGAGAGAATTGGAGAATTTCAGATTTTTGCTGAAATTGTGACCCCGGGGCTTAGAAAATATTTTTTTTGACACATTTTGTCTTCGAGGGCTGATTTCATTTCCTATGATAAAAAGCCTTCTGTTTTCACTGCCAAACCTTTCAGGGGAGAATTTGCAACAGTTTGGCACCATTTTTGAGAGAATTGGAGAATTTCAGATTTTTGCTGAAATTGTGACCCCGGGGCTTAGAAAATTTTTTTCCCACAGCTTTTATCTTCGAGGGCTAATTTCATTTCCTATGATAAAAAGGCTTCTGTTTCCACCGCCAAACCTTTCAGAGGAGAATTTGCAACAGTTTGGCACCATTTTTGAGAGAATTGGAGAATTTCAGATTTTTGCTGAAATTGTGACCCCGGGGCTTAGAAAATTTTTTTCCCACAGCTTTTATCTTCGAGGGCTAATTTCATTTCCTATGATAAATAGGCTTCTGTTTCCACCGCCAAAATTTCAGGGGAGAATTTGCAACAGTTTGACACCATTTTTGAGAGAATTGCAGAATTTCAGATTTTTGCTGAAATTGTGACCCCGGGGCTTAGAAATTTTTTTTTCCACAGGTTTTGTCTTTGAGGGTTGATATCATTCCCTATGATAAATAGGCTTCTGTTTCCACCGCGAAACCTTTCAGGGGAGAATTTGCAACAGTTTGGCACCATTTTTGAGAGAATTGGAGAATTTCAGATTTTTGATGAAATTGTGACCCCGGGGCTTAGAAAATTTGTTTTTCACACATTTTGTCTTCGAGGGCTGATTTCATTTCCTGTCATAAAAAGCGTTCTGTTTTCACCGCCAAACCTTTCAGGGGAGAATTTGCAACAGTTTGGCACCATTTTTGAGAGAATTGGAGAATTTCAGATTTTTGCTGAAATTGTGACCCCGGGGCTTAGAAAATTTTTTTTTCACAGGTTTTGTCTTCGAGGGCTGATTTCATTTCCTATGATAAAAAGGCTTCTGTTTCCACCGCCAAACCTTTCAGGGGAGAATTTGCAACAGTTTGGCACCATTTTTGAGAGAATTGGAGAATTTCAGATTTTTGCTGAAATTGTGACCCCGGGGGTTAGAAATTTTTTTTTCACAGGTTTTGTCTTCGAGGGTTGATTTCATTTCCTATGATAAATAGGCTTCTGTTTCCACCGCCAAACCTTTCAGGGGAGAATTTGCAACAGTTTGGCACCATTTTTGAGAGAATTGGAGAATTTCAGATTTTTCCTGAAATTGTGACCCCGGCGCTTAGAAAAAAATTTTTCCACAGCTTTTGTCTTTGAGGGTTGATTTCATTTCCTATGATAAATAGGCTTCTGTTTCCACCGCCAAAATTTCAGGGGAGAATTTGCAACAGTTTGACACCATTTTTGAGAGAATTGGAGAATTTCAGATTTTTGATGAAATTGTGAGCTCGGGGCTTAGAGAATTTTTTTTTCACACATTTTGTCTTCGAGGGCTGATTTCATTTCCTGTCATAAAAAGCGTTCTGTTTTCACCGCCAAACCTTTCAGGGGAGAATTTGCAACAGTTTGGCACCATTTTTGAGAGAATTGGAGAATTTCAGATTTTTGCTGAAATTGTGACCCCGGGGCTTAGAAAAATTTTTTTTCACAGGTTTTGTCTTCGAGGGCTGATTTCATTTCCTATGATAAAAAGGCTTCTGTTTCCACCGCGAAACCTTTCAGGGGAGAATTTGCAACAGTTTGGCACCATTTTTGAGAGAATTGGAGAATTTCAGATTTTTGCTGAAATTGTGACCCCGGGGGTTAGAAATTTTTTTTTTCACAGGTTTTGTCTTCGAGGGTTGATTTCATTTCCTATGATAAATAGGCTTCTGTTTCCACCGCCAAACCTTTCAGGGGAGAATTTGCAACAGTTTGGCACCATTTTTTAGAGAATTGGAGAATTTCAGATTTTTGCTGAAATTGTGACCCCGGGGCTTAGAAAAATTTTTTTTTACAGCTTTTATCTTCGAGGGCTAATTTCATTTCCTAAGATAAAAAGGCTTCTGTTTCCACCGCCAAACCTTTCAGGGGAGAATTTGCAACAGTTTGGCACCATTTTTGAGAGAATTGGAGAATTTCAGATTTTTGCTGAAATTGTGACCCCGGGGCTTAGAAATTTTTTTTTTTTCCAAAGGTTTTGGCTTTGAGGGTTGATATCATTTCCTATGATAAATAGGCTTCTGTTTCCACCGCCAAACCTTTCAGGGGAGAATTTGCAACAGTTTGGCACCATTTTTGAGAGAATTGGAGAATTTCAGATTTTTGCTGAAATTGTGACCCCGGGGCTTAGAAAAATTTTTTTTCACAGGTTTTGTCTTCGAGGGCTGATTTCATTTCCTATGATAAAAAGGCTTCTGTTTCCACCGCCAAACCTTTCAGGGGAGAATTTGCAACAGTTTGGCACCATTTTTGAGAGAATTGGAGAATTTCAGATTTTTGCTGAAATTGTGACCCCGGGGGTTAGAAATTTTTTTTTCACAGGTTTTGTCTTCGAGGGTTGATTTCATTTCCTATGATAAATAGGCTTCTGTTTCCACCGCCAAACCTTTCAGGGGAGAATTTGCAACAGTTTGGCACCATTTTTTAGAGAATTGGAGAATTTCAGATTTTTGCTGAAATTGTGACCCCGGCGCTTAGAAAAAAAATTTTCCACAGCTTTTGTCTTTGAGGGTTGATTTCATTTCCTATGATAAATAGGCTTCTGTTTCCACCGCCAAAATTTCAGGGGAGAATTTGCAACAGTTTGACACCATTTTTGAGAGAATTGGAGAATTTCAGATTTTTGATGAAATTGTGAGCTCGGGGCTTAGAGAATTTTTTTTTCACACATTTTGTCTTCGAGGGCTGATTTCATTTCCTGACATAAAAAGCGTTCTGTTTTCACCGCCAAACCTTTCAGGGGAGAATTTGCAACAGTTTGGCACCATTTTTGAGAGAATTGGAGAATTTCAGATTTTTGCTGAAATTGTGACCCCGGGGCTTAGAAAAAATTTTTTTCACAGGTTTTGTCTTCGAGGGCTGATTTCATTTCCTATGATAAAAAGGCTTCTGTTTCCACCGCGAAACCTTTCAGGGGAGAATTTGCAACAGTTTGGCACCATTTTTGAGAGAATTGGAGAATTTCAGATTTTTGCTGAAATTGTGACCCCGGGGGTTAGAAATTTTTTTTTTTCACAGGTTTTGTCTTCGAGGGTTGATTTCATTTCCTATGATAAATAGGCTTCTGTTTCCACCGCCAAAGCTTTCAGGGCAGAATTTGCAACAGTTTGGCACCATTTTTTAGAGAATTGGAGAATTTCAGATTTTTGCTGAAATTGTGACCCCGGGGCTTAGAAAAAATTTTTTTTACAGCTTTTATCTTCGAGGGCTAATTTCATTTCCTATGATAAAAAGGCTTCTGTTTCCACCGCCAAACCTTTCAGGGGAGAATTTGCAACAGTTTGGCACCATTTTTGAGAGAATTGGAGAATTTCAGATTTTTGCTGAAATTGTGACCCCGGGGCTTAGAAATTTTTTTTTTTCCAAAGGTTTTGGCTTTGAGGGTTGATATCATTTCCTATGATAAATAGGCTTCTGTTTCCACCGCCAAACCTTTCAGGGGAGAATTTGCAACAGTTTGGCACCATTTTTGAGAGAACTGGAGAATTTCAGATTTTTGCTGAAATTGTGACCCCGGGGCTTAGAAAAATTTTTTTTCACAGGTTTTGTCTTCGAGGGCTGATTTCATTTCCTATGATAAAAAGGCTTCTGTTTCCACCGCGAAACCTTTCAGGGGAGAATTTGCAACAGTTTGGCACCATTTTTGAGAGAATTGGAGAATTTCAGATTTTTGCTGAAATTGTGACCCCGGGGGTTAGAAATTTTTTTTTTTCACAGGTTTTGTCTTCGAGGGTTGATTTCATTTCCTATGATAAATAGGCTTCTGTTTCCACCGCCAAACCTTTCAGGGGAGAATTTGCAACAGTTTGGCACCATTTTTTAGAGAATTGGAGAATTTCAGATTTTTGCTGAAATTGTGACCCCGGGGCTTAGAAAAAATTTTTTTTACAGCTTTTATCTTCGAGGGCTAATTTCATTTCCTATGATAAAAAGGCTTCTGTTTCCACCGCCAAACCTTTCAGGGGAGAATTTGCAACAGTTTGGCACCATTTTTGAGAGAATTGGAGAATTTCAGATTTTTGCTGAAATTGTGACCCCGGGGCTTAGAAATTTTTTTTTTTTCCAAAGGTTTTGGCTTTGAGGGTTGATATCATTTCCTATGATAAATAGGCTTCTGTTTCCACCGCCAAACCTTTCAGGGGAGAATTTGCAACAGTTTGGCACCATTTTTGAGAGAATTGGAGAATTTCAGATTTTTGCTGAAATTGTGACTCCGGGGCTTAGAAAAAATTTTTTTCGCACGTTTTGTCTTCGAGGGCTGATTTCATTTCCTATGATAAATAGGCTTCTGTTTCCACCGGCAAACCTTTCAGGGGAGAATTTGCAACAGTTTGGCACCATTTTTGAGAGAATTGGAGAATTTCAGATTTTTGCTGAAATTGTGACCCCGGGGGTTAGAATTTTTTTTCCCCACAGGTTTTGTCTTCGAGGGCTGATTTCATTTCCTATGATAAAAAGGCTTCTGTTTCCACCGCCAAACCTTTCAGGGGAGAATTTGCAACAGTTTGGCACCATTTTTGAGAGAATTGGAGAATTTCAGATTTTTGCTGAAATTGTGACCCCGGGGCTTAGAAATTTTTTTTTCACAGCTTTTGTCTTTGAGGGTTGATTTCATTTCCTATGATAAATAGACTTCTGTTTCCACCGCCAAACCTTTCAAGGGAGAATTTGCAACAGTTTGGCACCATTTTTGAGAGAATTGGAGAATTTCAGATTTTTGCTGAAATTGTGACCCCGGGGCTTAGAAAAAATTTTTTTCACAGCTTTTGTCTTTGATGGTTGATTTCATTTCCTATGATAAATAGACTTTTGTTTCCACCGCCAAACCTTTCAGGGGAGAATTTGCAACAGTTTGGCACCATTTTTGAGAGAATTGGAGAATTTCAGATTTTTGCTGAAATTGTGACCCCGGGGCTTAGAAATTTTTTTTTCCACAGCTTTTGTCTATGATGGTCGATTTCATTTCCTATGATAAATAGACTTCTGTTTCCACCGCCAAACCTTTCAGGGGAGAATTTGCAACAGTTTGGCACCATTTTTGAGAGAATTGGAGAATTTCAGATTTTTGCTGAAATTGTGACCCCGGGGCTTTGAAATTTTTTTCCCCACAGGTTTTGTCTTCGAGGGCTGATTTCATTTCCCATGATAAAAAGGCTTCTGTTTCCACCGCCAAACCTTTCAGGGGAGAATTTGCAACAGTTTGGCACCATTTTTGAGAGAATTGGAGAATTTCAGATTTTTGCTGAAATTGTGACCCCGGGGCTTAGAAAATTTTTTTTCACATGTTTTGTCTTCGAGGGCTGATTTCATTTCCTATGATAAAAAGGCTTCTGTTTCCACCGCCAAACCTATCAGGGGAGAATTTGCAACAGTTTGGCACCATTTTTGAGAGAATTGGAGAATTTCAGATTTTTGCTGAAATTGTAACCCCGGGGCTTAGAAATTTTTTTTTCACAGCTTTTGTCTTTGAGGGTTGATTTCATTTCCTATGATAAATAGACTTCTGTTTCCACCGCCAAACCTTTCAGGGGAGAATTTGCAACAGTTTGGCACCATTTTTGAGAGAATTGGAGAATTTCAGATTTTTGCTGAAATTGTGACCCCGGGGCTTAGAAATTTTTTTTTCACAGGTTTTGTCTTTGAGGGTTGATATCATTTCCTATGATAAAAAGGCTTCTGTTTCCACCGCCAAACCTTTCAGGGGAGAATTTGCAACAGTTTGGCACCATTTTTGAGAGAATTGGAGAATTTCAGATTTTTGCTGAAATTGTGACCCCGGGGCTTAGAAATTTTTTTTTCACAGCTTTTGTCTTTGAGGGTTGATTTCATTTCCTATGATAAATAGACTTCTGTTTCCACCGCCAAACCTTTCAAGGGAGAATTTGCAACAGTTTGGCACCATTTTTGAGAGAATTGGAGAATTTCAGATTTTTGCTGAAATTGTGACCCCGGGGCTTAGAAAAAATTTTTTTCACAGCTTTTGTCTTTGATGGTTGATTTCATTTCCTATGATAAATAGACTTCTGTTTCCACCGCCAAACCTTTCAAGGGAGAATTTGCAACAGTTTGGCACCATTTTTGAGAGAATTGGAGAATTTCAGATTTTTGCTGAAATTGTGACCCCGGGGCTTAGAAATTTTTTTTTTCACAGCTTTTATCTTCGAGTGCTAATTTCATTTCCTATGATAAAAAGGCTTCTGTTTCCACCGCCAAACCTTTCAGGTGAGAATTTGCAACAGTTTGGCACCATTTTTGAGAGAATTGGAGAATTTCAGATTTTTGCTGAAATTGTGACCCCGGGGCTTAGAAATTTTTTTTTTCCACAGCTTTTATCTTCGAGTGCTAATTTCATTTCCTATGACAAAAAGGCTTCTGTTTCCACCGCCAAACCTTTCAGGGGAGAATTTGCAACAGTTTGGCACCATTTTTGAGAGAATTGGAGAATTTCAGATTTTTGCTGAAATTGTGACCCCGGGGCTTAGAAAATTTTTTTTCCACAGCTTTTATCTTCGAGGGCTAATTTCATTTCCTATGATAAAAAGGCTTCTGTTTCCACCGCCAAACCTTTCAGGGGAGAATTTGCAACAGTTTGGCACCATTTTTGAGAGAATTGGAGAATTTCAGATTTTTGCTGAAATTGTGACCCCGGGGCTTAGAAATTTTTTTTTTCACAGCTTTTGTCTTTGAGGGTTGATTTCATTTCCTATGATAAATAGACTTCTGTTTCCACCGCCAAACCTTTCAAGGGAGAATTTGCAACAGTTTGGCACCATTATTGAGAGAATTGGAGAATTTCAGATTTTTGCTGAAATTGTGACCCCGGGGGTTAGAAAATTTTTTTTCCCACAGCTTTTGTCTTTGAGGGTTGATTTCATTTCCGATGATAAATAGACTTCTGTTTCCACCGCCAAACCTTTCAGGGGAGAATTTGCAACAGTTTGGCACCATTTTTGAGAGAATTGGAGAATTTCAGATTTTTGCTGAAATTGTGACCCCGGGGCTTAGAATTTTTTTTTCACAGCTTTTGTCTTTGATGGTTGATTTCATTTCCTATGATAAATAGACTTTTGTTTCCACCGCCAAACCTTTCATGGGAGAATTTGCAACAGTTTGGCACCATTTTTGAGAGAATTGGAGAATTTCAGATTTTTGCTGAAATTGTGACCCCGGGGCTTAGAAATTTTTTTTTTCCACAGCTTTTGTCTATGATGGTCGATTTCATTTCCTATGATAAATAGACTTCTGTTTCCACCGCCAAACCTTTCAGGGGAGAATTTGCAACAGTTTGGCACCATTTTTGAGAGAATTGGAGAATTTCAGATTTTTGCTGAAATTGTGACCCCGGGGCTTTGAAATTTTTTTCCCCACAGGATTTGTCTTCGAGGGCTGATTTCATTTCCCATGATAAAAAGGCTTCTGTTTCCACCGCCAAACCTTTCAGGGGAGAATTTGCAACAGTTTGGCACCATTTTTGAGAGAATTGGAGAATTTCAGATTTTTGCTGAAATTGTGACCCCGGGGCTTAGAAATTTTTTTTTTCACAGCTTTTATCTTCGAGTGCTAATTTCATTTCCTATGATAAAAAGGCTTCTGTTTCCACCGCCAAACCTTTCAGGGGAGAATTTGCAACAGTTTGGCACCATTTTTGAGAGAATTGGAGAATTTCAGATTTTTGCTGAAATTGTGACCCCGGGGCTTAGAAAATTTTTTTTCCACAGCTTTTATCTTCGAGGGCTAATTTCATTTCCTATGATAAAAAGGCTTCTGTTTCCACCGCCAAACCTTTCAGGTGAGAATTTGCAACAGTTTGGCACCATTTTTGAGAGAATTGGAGAATTTCAGATTTTTGCTGAAATTGTGACCCCGGGGCTTAGAAATTTTTTTTTACACAGCTTTTATCTTCGAGTGCTAATTTCATTTCCTATGACAAAAAGGCTTCTGTTTCCACCGCCAAACCTTTCAGGGGAGAATTTGCAACAGTTTGGCACCATTTTTGAGAGAATTGGAGAATTTCAGATTTTTGCTGAAATTGTGACCCCGGGGCTTAGAAAATTTTTTTTCCACAGCTTTTATCTTCGAGGGCTAATTTCATTTCCTATGATAAAAAGGCTTCTGTTTCCACCGCCAAACCTTTCAGGGGAGAATTTGCAACAGTTTGGCACCATTATTGAGAGAATTGGAGAATTTCAGATTTTTGCTGAAATTGTGACCCCGGGGCTTAGAAATTTTTTTTTTCACAGCTTTTGTCTTTGAGGGTTGATTTCATTTCCTATGATAAATAGACTTCTGTTTCCACCGCCAAACCTTTCAAGGGAGAATTTGCAACAGTTTGGCACCATTATTGAGAGAATTGGAGAATTTCAGATTTTTGCTGAAATTGTGACCCCGGGGGTTAGAAAATTTTTTTTCCACAGCTTTTGTCTTTGAGGGTTGATTTCATTTCCGATGATAAATAGACTTCTGTTTCCACCGCCAAACCTTTCAGGGGAGAATTTGCAACAGTTTGGCACCATTTTTGAGAGAATTGGAGAATTTCAGATTTTTGCTGAAATTGTGACCCCGGGGCTTAGAATTTTTTTTTCACAGCTTTTGTCTTTGATGGTTGATTTCATTTCCTATGATAAATAGACTTTTGTTTCCACCGCCAAACCTTTCAGGGGAGAATTTGCAACAGTTTGGCACCATTTTTGAGAGAATTGGAGAATTTCAGATTTTTGCTGAAATTGTGACCCCGGGGCTTAGAAATTTTTTTTTCCACAGCTTTTGTCTATGATGGTCGATTTCATTTCCTATGATAAATAGACTTCTGTTTCCACCGCCAAACCTTTCAGGGGAGAATTTGCAACAGTTTGGCACCATTTTTGAGAGAATTGGAGAATTTCAGATTTTTGCTGAAATTGTGACCCCGGGGCTTTGAAATTTTTTTCCCCACAGGATTTGTCTTCGAGGGCTGATTTCATTTCCCATGATAAAAAGGCTTCTGTTTCCACCGCCAAACCTTTCAGGGGAGAATTTGCAACAGTTTGGCACCATTTTTGAGAGAATTGGAGAATTTCAGATTTTTGCTGAAATTCTGACCCCGGGGCTTAGAAAATTTTTTTTCACAGGTTTTGTCTTCGAGGGCTGATTTCATTTCCTATGATAAAAAGGCTTCTGTTTCCACCGCCAAACCTATCAGGGGAGAATTTGCAACAGTTTGGCACCATTTTTGAGAGAATTGGAGAATTTCAGATTTTTGCTGAAATTGTGACCCCGGGGCTTAGAAAATTTTTTTTCACAGGTTTTGTCTTTGAGGGTTGATATCATTTCCTATGATAAAAAGGCTTCTGTTTCCACCGCCAAACCTTTCAGGGGAGAATTTGCAACAGTTTGGCACCATTTTTGAGAGAATTGGAGAATTTCAGATTTTTGCTGAAATTGTGACCCCGGGGCTTAGAAATTTTTTTTTTCACAGCTTTTGTCTTTGAGGGTTGATTTCATTTCCTATGATAAATAGACTTCTGTTTCCACCGCCAAACCTTTCAAGGGAGAATTTGCAACAGTTTGGCACCATTTTTGAGAGAATTGGAGAATTTCAGATTTTTGCTGAAATTGTGACCCCGGGGCTTAGAAAAAATTTTTTTCACAGCTTTTGTCTTTGATGGTTGATTTCATTTCCTATGATAAATAGACTTCTGTTTCCACCGCCAAACCTTTCAAGGGAGAATTTGCAACAGTTTGGCACCATTTTTGAGAGAATTGGAGAATTTCAGATTTTTGCTGAAATTGTGACCCCGGGGCTTAGAAATTTTTTTTTTCACAGCTTTTATCTTCGAGTGCTAATTTCATTTCCTATGATAAAAAGGCTTCTGTTTCCACCGCCAAACCTTTCAGGGGAGAATTTGCAACAGTTTGGCACCATTTTTGAGAGAATTGGAGAATTTCAGATTTTTGCTGAAATTGTGACCCCGGGGCTTAGAAAATTTTTTTTCCACAGCTTTTATCTTCGAGGGCTAATTTCATTTCCTATGATAAAAAGGCTTCTGTTTCCACCGCCAAACCTTTCAGGTGAGAATTTGCAACAGTTTGGCACCATTTTTGAGAGAATTGGAGAATTTCAGATTTTTGCTGAAATTGTGACCCCGGGGCTTAGAAATTTTTTTTTCCACAGCTTTTATCTTCGAGTGCTAATTTCATTTCCTATGACAAAAAGGCTTCTGTTTCCACCGCCAAACCTTCCAGGGGAGAATTTGCAACAGTTTGGCACCATTTTTGAGAGAATTGGAGAATTTCAGATTTTTGCTGAAATTGTGACCCCGGGGCTTAGAAAATTTTTTTTCCACAGCTTTTATCTTCGAGGGCTAATTTCATTTCCTATGATAAAAAGGCTTCTGTTTCCACCGCCAAACCTTTCAGGGGAGAATTTGCAACAGTTTGGCACCATTTTTGAGAGAATTGGAGAATTTCAGATTTTTGCTGAAATTGTGACCCCGGGGCTTAGAAATTTTTTTTTTCACAGCTTTTGTCTTTGAGGGTTGATTTCATTTCCTATGATAAATAGACTTCTGTTTCCACCGCCAAACCTTTCAAGGGAGAATTTGCAACAGTTTGGCACCATTATTGAGAGAATTGGAGAATTTCAGATTTTTGCTGAAATTGTGACCCCGGGGGTTAGAAAATTTTTTTTCCCACAGCTTTTGTCTTTGAGGGTTGATTTCATTTCCGATGATAAATAGACTTCTGTTTCCACCGCCAAACCTTTCAGGGGAGAATTTGCAACAGTTTGGCACCATTTTTGAGAGAATTGGAGAATTTCAGATTTTTGCTGAAATTGTGACCCCGGGGCTTAGAATTTTTTTTTCACAGCTTTTGTCTTTGATGGTTGATTTCATTTCCTATGATAAATAGACTTTTGTTTCCACCGCCAAACCTTTCAGGGGAGAATTTGCAACAGTTTGGCACCATTTTTGAGAGAATTGGAGAATTTCAGATTTTTGCTGAAATTGTGACCCCGGGGCTTAGAAATTTTTTTTTCCACAGCTTTTGTCTATGATGGTCGATTTCATTTCCTATGATAAATAGACTTCTGTTTCCACCGCCAAACCTTTCAGGGGAGAATTTGCAACTGTTTGGCACCATTTTTGAGAGAATTGGAGAATTTCAGATTTTTGCTGAAATTGTGACCCCGGGGCTTTGAAATTTTTTTTTCCACAGCTTTTGTCTTTGAGGGTTGATTTCATTTCCTATGATAAATAGGCTTCTGTTTCCACCGCCAAACCTTTCAGGGGAGAATTTGCAAGAGTTTGGCACCATTTTTGAGAGAATTGGAGAATTTCAGATTTTTGCTGAAATTGTGACCCCGGGGCTTAGAAATTTTTTTTTTCACACATTTTGTCTTCGAGGGCTGAGTTCATTTCCTATGATAAATAGGCTTCTGTTTCCACCGCCAAACCTTTCAGGGGATAATTTGCAACAGTTTGGCACCATTTTTGAGAGAACTGGAGAATTTCAGATTTTTGCTGAAATTGTGACCCCGGGGCTTAGAAAATTTTTTTCCCACAGGTTTTGTCTTCAAGGGCTGATTTCTTGGCGTATGACAAAAAGGCTTCTGTTTCCACCGCCAAACCTTTCAGGGGATAATTTGCAGCAGTTTGGCACCATTTTTGAGAGAATTGGAGAATTTCATATTTTTGCTGAAATTGTGACCCCGGGGCTTAGAAAAATTTTTTTCCACACATTTTGTCTTCGAAGGCTGATTTCATTTCCTATGATAAAAAGGCTTCTGTTTCCACCGCCAAACCTTTCAGGGGAGAATTTGCAACAGTTTGGCACCATTTTTGAGAGAATTGGAGAATTTCAGATTTTTGCTGAAATTGTGACCCCGGGGCTTAGAAATTATTTTCCCCACAGGTTTTGTCTTCGAGGGGTGATTTCATTTCCTATGATAAAAAGGCTTCTGTTTCCACCGCCAAACCTTTCAGGGGAGAATTTGCAACAGTTTGGCACCATTTTTGAGAGAATTGGAGAATTTCAGTTTTTTGCTGAAATTGTGACCCCGGGGCTTAGAAATTTTTTTTTTCACAGGTTTTGTCTTTGAGGGTTGATATCATTTCCTATGATAAATAGGCTTCTGTTTCCACCGCCAAACCTTTCAGGGGATAATTTGCAACAGTTTGGCACCATTTTTTGAGAGAATTGGAGAATTTCAGATTTTTGCTGAAATTGTGACCCCGGGGGTTAGAAATTTTTTTTTTTCACAGGTTTTGTCTTCGAGGGCTGATTTCATTTCCTATGATAAAAAGGCTTCTGTTTCCACCGCCAAACCTTTCAGGGGAGAATTTGCAACAGTTTGGCACCATTTTTGAGAGAATTGGAGAATTTCAGATTTTTGCTGAAATTGTGACCCCGGGGCTTAGAAAAAAATTTTTTCGCACGTTTTGTCTTCGAGGGCTGATTTCATTTCCTATGATAAAAAGGATTCTGTTTCCACCGCCAAACCTTTCAGGGGAGAATTTGCAACAGTTTGGCACCATTTTTGAGAGAATTGGAGAATTTCAGATTTTTGCTGAAATTGTGACCCCAGGGGTTAGAATTTTTTTTTCACAGGTTTTCTCTTCGAGGGCTGATTTCATTTCCTATGATAAATAGGCTTCTGTTTCCACCGCCAAACCTTTCAGGGGAGAATTTGCAACAGTTTGCCACCATTTTTGAGAGAATTGGAGAATTTCAGATTTTTGCTGAAATTGTGACCCCGGGGCTTAGAAAATTTTTTTTTCACACGTTTTGTCTTCGAGGGCTGATTTCATTTCCGATGATAAAAACGCTTCTGTTTCCACCGCCAAACCTTTCAGGGGAGAATTTGCAACAGTTTGGCACCATTTTTGAGAGAATTGGAGAATATCAGATTTTTGCTGAAATTGTGACCCCGGGGGTTAGAATTTTTTTTTTCACAGGTTTTGTCTTCGAGGGCTGATTTCATTTCCTATGATAAATAGGTTTCTGTTTTCACCGCCAAACCTTTCAGAGGAGAATTTGCAACAGTTTGGCACCATTTTTGAGAGAATTGGAGAATTTCAGATTTTTGCTGAAATTGTGACCCCGGGGCTTAGAAAATTTTTTTTTTCACACGTTTTGTCTTCGAGGGCTGATTGCATTTCCGATGATAAAATTCTCCCCTGAAAGGTTTGGCGGTGGAAACAGAAGCCTTTTTGTCATACGCCAAGAAATCAGCCCTTGAAGACAAAACCTGTGAAAAAAAATTTCTAAGCCCCGGGGTCACAATTTCAGCAAAAATCTGAAATTCTCCAATTCTCTCAAAAATGGTGCCAAACTGTTGCAAATTCTCCCCTGAAAGGTTTGGCGGTGGAAACAGAAGCCTATTTATCATAGGAAATGAAATCAACCCTCAAAGACAAAAGCTGTGGGGAAAAAATTTCTAAGCCCCGGGGTCACAATTTCAGCAAAAATCTGAAATTCTCCAATTCTCTCAAAAATGGTGCCAAACTGTTGCAAATTCTCCCCTGAAAGGTTTGGCGGTGGAAACAGAAGACTATTTATCATAGGAAATGATATCAACCCTCAAAGACAAAACCTGTGAAAAAAAAATTTTCTAAGCCCCGGGGTCACAATTTCAGCAAAAATCTGAAATTCTCCAATTCTCTCAAAAATGGTGCCAAACTGTTGCAAATTCTCCCCTGAAAGGTTTGACGGTGGAAACAGAAGCCTTTTTGTAATACGCCAAGAAATCAGCCCTTGAAGACAAAACCTGTGAAAAAAAAATTTCTAACCCCCGGGGTCACAATTTCAGCAAAAATCTGAAATTCTCCAATTCTCTCAAAAATTGTGCCAAACTGTTGCAAATTCTCCCTGAAAGGTTTGACGGTGAAAACAGAAGGCTTTTTATGATAGGAAATGAAATCAGCCCTCGAAGACAAAATGTGTGAAAAAAAAATTTTCTAAGCCCCGGGGTCACAATTTCAGCAAAAATCTGAAATTCTCCAATTCTCTCAAAAATGGTGCCAAACTGTTGCAAATTCTCGCCTGAAAGGTTTGGCGGTGGAAACAGTAGGCTTTTTATTATAGGAAATGAAATCAGCCTTCGAAGACAAAACGTGTGAAAAAAAAAATTTTCTAAGCCCCGGGGTCACAATTTCAGCAAAAATCTGAAAT